>NW_009602568.1:0-20770 GCF_000690535.1 Cariama cristata | reverse complement strand
TAATATAGTATATAATTTATATTTATATAATACAATAATATTTGTATTATTTCATTTGCATTTATTTAGGAGTTCAGTTATTATTTTCAGTTCCCTTATCACTATTCATTTGCCAATTAAATGAGAAAAAGAAATAAAAGGAGAGAAAGACATACACAACATTTGCACTTTACCTAGAGAAACCTTTTGCATTTTGAACCAAAACCACATTGCTAGAGCAAATAATGATAAAACTGTGGTATAACTAGGTAAAAGCATTCTTTGCAATGCATAAAATGAAGCAGCACATTTATGCTTCCCTTACATTTGCTTTCTCATTTTCTTATTTGAAAAAATCCCTGAGCAGTAGAAGATGAAAGCTGCCTTTTCAAAGCTCTCCGTATGTCCTGGTCAAACAGCTACATCTGGCCAAACTCTGATACTCTGCTTTCTGTGATTACACATTCCTTCATCCACCAGGATATCATAAAACAGTGGAAGCGAATTCTCTGAAGAGGATGAGGTCTCCTGCCATTTGAACCTTTCAAAAGATGGAAGAGCTAGACATGCTGAGTTCCCCAGCACTATCCGGCTAGGCTTCATTGCGGATGCAGGAAGCACAGTCAGCTTACGCTCGGCTCCCTGATCCTGAAACGCAAAAGCAAATCTCAGAACACCATGAATATTTTGGAGTGAAAGTGCAGGAATAAAGTATTTTGTTGCATAGCTAAACCTATTTCCTAGGGCTTCCTAAGTTGCTGTTTATTTGTCAGCTCAGGTATTTGTCTTTTTTGGGAGAAGAGTCTTTTTGTCAGGGTTTGCGCAATGCCTAGTACAGTGCACCGTCCCAGCCTTTATCTGAGACTACCAGTATGACAGACACGATGTCAACATAGTTCAAAACACTACCAAACACTAACAATAGCAATAATCACAGTCACAGACATGGATATGGCAATGATGAATTAAACACATACGAGATTTTGCCAAATCTAAAAAGTTTTCTTTCTCACACCTATTATCATGTGTAGAGTTTTTCAGTCTTCTTAGAAGAGTATGTCAGAAAAGATTCCAAAGAAATTTTCATGAGAATGGAAAGTGTAAGCAACCAGATTATGTTCATTGCCTTGGTTACAAAAATGCACATATATATATAAACCAAAGGGTAGTTACCATATCCCAATAAAAAAGGTCAGTCTGAAAATGAAAGGTAATGAGAAGGAAACTAAGAATCATTCTGCACACAACGCACAGCTCTACACTGCTCGCTGGAAATGTATGTAGAAGGCAGTTCTGCAAAGTTGTGGGCTGATCACATGTGTACATTTGCGTTCAAGCTCATTTCATACTGAAGAATTGTATTAAATGCACAGACAGCTCTTACAGTCCCTCACCTGGATTCACAGGGTAGGATGGCATCAAGAACATGCGTATCTGTGTAGGTTTGTAGGCACGCAGTAGAGAAAGGAGCTTTGCAGCTCACTCTACAAGACTGTGCACCTCAGACAACACCTCCAGCTGCAGGGACATCTCACTAAAAAATCAGATTTTAGAGTTCATTTGAGAAGATGCAAAAAATTAAGATAAATTCAAGTAGGAAAAATTCTGAAATCTGCAGTTGGTCTAGAAGCCTGAGCAGTGAGCAGAAGATTTTCTGTTAAGAGGGGAAAGAAATCCATCTCTCACATGTTAGCAATCACCACTCTGTCCTCTGACTATACGGAGGGGTCTTCTGTTACTCTTCATCTCTTCTTTCGTCTGTGTTTACTTGGGAAAGTTCTATTGTAAGGCTAGCCATTTGTAAATTGTCTGAAAAATATTTTCCGTAATACAACATATGGGGAAGTTGCAAAGGTGTTTGGGAACTTAGGTTATTGAAAACAGAGGATCAGACTCTGCAGTGCTCTATAGTTATGCCAGTGTGATCCTCCCACAAATTACATCTAAGTTTTAATCTAAGTTTTGTTGAGCAGCTCATGTAAAGGAAGTGCTCTGGAAAACTAAACCGTGGAGGCTAGAAGCTAAAATGGAAGGAAGATATTTTAGCAGTTTGGACATCCCCACACCTGCCTTTCCCACTGTGGTACCAGTCTGCTCTCCCATAAGCCTGTACCCAGTGCTTTTCCTGGTATTTCAACCATGCAAAGACCGAGATGAGGGGAAGGAGAATATCGCAGTGCTGGCTGCAGCAGTGTCCAGTGGCTTCACTGACTACAAAACCTCAGAAGACTTGGGACTGATCCCCATGCCTCGTCCTCCTAAATGACGACTCTTCCTCCTAAATGATGACTCTTCCTCCTCCATGAAACTTGCTCAGGTTCTTAAGGGAAATGCTTATTCCCAGCAAGGGAAAGGGCTGTAGCTCTTAGGCTGAGTTAAAACCTTCATGTAGAGGTTGGCTTAAGACTGTTATTATTCTTTCCTAGAAATGTGAAAATCTCATTCTGAAATGAAGTTTGACAGTCTTTAGATCATTATAAATATTTGATCACCGGGATGCATTTTTAACTAGCTATCAGGACCAAACATCCGACTCTTCAGCATTTATAATAAATGTCACTGAACCAGTAAATCACCTGCAAATTAATGCCACAGCAGTCCTAATGGGGTTATGCAAGAATCAGTTATTGGTCCTACACTAATTAACATTTTTTGCCTCTGCCTGGAAAAAAAAAAAAATATTGGGTAAAGACTGCAGATAGAGTAAAGGTTGGAGAAATGTTAAATACTGAAAAGGACAGTCACTGATACAAACCTTGGTGCAATCAAATAATATCTCTTTTAATATGACTAAATCTGAAGATACACATGTAAAACAAGGAGTGAAAGTTATGCTAAGACAATAGGAAAAACAGCCTAAAGATTAAAGAAGATCTCTTGAAAAGCCACATTTCTGAAAAAGACTACAGGGTCATAGAGGATAATCAGCTGAAATAATGTCCAAGTGTAATTTTGTGACCAAAAGGCTTAATTTAATCCTAGGATGTAGATGTCAAAACTGAGGTTCACTGTGCAATAACTAGAAGGGGATGTGCCTCTCCACAGGGTCAAACCACCCTCAGACAAGTGGAACGAATCACTTCCAAGTAGTGCCCATCTTTCTCCTTTGAGGGAGGTCAAATTCCTAACTTAGGTTAAATGCTTAATTTTCAGATGGCTAAATAATATCAACGCTATGCATGCAGATTTAAAAAAAATAACAACAAAGCATTGATGCTGGTCTGTTGAATTTAGTGTGGTAGTAAGAACATACATTTGCTGGCTGGTAACTAGCCTTCAGCAAATTCAGATGAGAAGGAAGGTGCAAATTTTTAACTGTTCTGGGACAGTTCAGGAAGAATTGTGGTAGACTGTTCTCAGCTGTCAACTTTTAACACAGACCAGCACCCTTTTCTGAAAAGTAGGCATTAGTTTAAATAAGATAGCTGGGGGTATTTTATGACCCATGTTATTCAGGAGGCCGGATGGGTTGATCATATTACACAGTTCCGGCCTCATAATTTCTGAATGCATGAGACCTGACCAAAGTTTGGGAACTCAGCAGCAATACTCCCAGAAGCACACCACGAGGAAAATGAATCTTTGAGTGTATCTATGTGTACCATCAAGGCAATGTTCCAGTTCAAAACTCATTTTGAGGCACTGTTACTGGTGCTTCTAATTAATCATTTAATCAAAGATCTAAACTGCTAGCATCTGTAAAAATTAAAATAATTCAGCCAAGCCTGTAATATAAAACACTCTTGGTAATTAGGCCAGTTGGATATCATCAGTCATGCTTTACAGAGATGTAGAAGCCTCTCATTACACACAACACTGACAGAAACAGATGCATGGCAAATGCCTTCTAAGTACAAGTATTCATCTGTGACCTAATCAAAGGGCTTGGTTATTATCCTAACCTGGATTCATTGCTGAGATAGTCAAAGTCAATTAACACAATCATACAACTAGGATCAGACAAAGCAAAATAGAATTGATATCCACAGGTCTCGTTCTACACATCTTGATATATGCTGTTGTTAATAGTAGTAATGGAAAAAAAAAAAAATAAATCACATAATATGTCAGAACATCTCAGCAGAAACAAACACTTCAGAAGAGCACGTACATCTAAAAGGTTAATCCACTGTACTTTATTTCAAAATAAGAAATGCAGTGCTTGGAACTCTTAACTAAGGAGCATTATCAAAACCTGAATCTGCTAAAATGCCGGGGGGTTGCATTTCTTAATATTACGAACACTGCAGTAAGTGAAAAACAAACCTCCAGGTTGTAGCAAGAAAACATCAAAGCCCTGGTGTTCTTGTTCCTGGCTAGTATTGATTCCATGCGATTCAGAAGAGCAGCTGGGTTGATCCCAGAGCCCAGCACATCCTATAGCTGGGTGTTCTCCCTGTCAAGTGACTCGTCTCTATTTAATATGCCGTGACATACACCACAGAGTATGGCTATAAATGTGTGCAAATGAGAGGGTCTAAAAGATGAAGGTGGCTCAAAACATGCCATTGTTTTTTATGTACCTGAAGAACCCTTTTCTTGTAGTTTTTGACATCTCTGGCCAATTTCAATTCGATGCGAGCTCTTGCTTTTCTAACTGCATCTCTGCATACCCTGACAATGCCCTTGTAGTTCTCAACAGGAATTTGTCCACTTTTCCATTTCTGGTATGCTTCTCGTTTGGTTTTGAGCAGACTTAGAAGCTCGCAGTCAAGGCAAAGGGGTCTCCTGCTCCATCTACTTCCCTTATCTTTAAAGAGGATGAACTGTTTTTGTGCTTCCAGGAAACCATTCTTGAAAAACTCCTGGCACTCGCTAGCTCCTTCATCCTCCATGGAAGCTTCCCACAGAATCTCTCCCAACTGAGCTCTGAGCAACCTGAAGTTTGCTCTTCTAAAATCTAAAACCTTTGTCTTAGTACTAACCTTCAGCATGCTCAGCAGGATCTCAAACTCCACAATACTACAGCCAAGGCTATCACTAACCAAGATACTACAATGCAGGGTTTTTTGGTTCGTGAGTGGCAAGTCCAGCAGTGCCTCACTCCTGGTTGGCAAATCTAACATTGGTATGGGGAAGCAGTCCTCTATGCATTCCAGAAACTTGATGGATGACATGTGAGCTGCTCTACTGTTCTTCCAACAAAGGTCTGGGTAGTTGAAGTCACCTGTAAGAACCAGGTTCTGTTGACCCAAAGGTCATTTAATTGACCCAAATATTGCTTCACTGGCCTTATCTTGGTTTGAGCCCAGCACTCCAAGTATGGTGTCACCAGTGCTGAGTAGAGGGGAAGGATCACCTCCCTCAACCTGCTGACCTCTTTCAGATCAGTAATGAAGATGTTAAACACAACTGGCCAAGTGTTGACCCCTGGGGTCCTGTCCGAGGCCTGAGTGTGTTAATAGGCCTTCATTACTCTGACGAGCTTCACCAGGGGCTTACACCCACAGCCCTGCCCATGAGCCCAGGAGCTCCACCAACCTCAGACCTGGGCCTTGCATCTCTGCCTGAACTATGTGGTAGCTGTATCCAGCTCTGTCACAGCTGTGCATGCCCATGGGCCCTCTTGATCTCTGACCTGACTTCCTGGCTTGACCTTGCACTTGCCTCATCACTTGCCTCATGATCACTAGACCTATGGCTTGACTTCCCAGCTTAATCTCAGACCTGCCTTGCCACCACAAACAGGTGGTGTTTGTTCTGGTGTTGTTCTGGTCACTTTGCTCAGGCACTGTTGAACTGGGCCCTGCCCTACAGGCTGTGTTATTGTGCTTGGCTCCTGACTCCCAGTCCCTCAGAGCAGCTGGCCCTTGCTGTTCCCTGACAGCTACACCACTAGTCACCGGCCTCCAGATGGGCTTTGCACTGCTCATCGCAACTGTTTGAACCCGGGTAGTTCATCAGCCAGTTTTCAGTCAACCTCACTGCCCAGTTATTTAGCCCATACTTCATCAGCTTGTCTAGCAGAACGTTATGGAAGAGGTTCCCTGCACCATTCACCAGCGTGCACACAAACCTTCATTTTGTTGCTGATATACCTGTAGAAGTCCTTCTTTTTGCCCTTTAATGTCCCCCATCAGATTCAGCTCCAGGTGGGTTCTGGCTTTTCCATCCCCATCCCTGTATGTTCTGACATTCTCTACATTCCTACATTTCTCTACATTCCTCCAGGATCACCTTCACTTGATTTCCTGCACACTGGGACAGACCTTTCAGAAATTCACAATGCTGCAACCAATAGCCTCACCACACTGCATAATCTTTTATTTTTAAGTGCACTGGAGACAAACACAAGAGACATTACAAAGCACTTGCAACATCACATTAAGTTGGGCTGCCTGTTTTTTTTGGGGGGAGCCGGGGAAAGCTGGCTTAGGCAACAACTTTGAAAGAAAAGGACCAAGATTTACAGCCCAATCAGAAGTCCAGAGTAACACACTACATCTTTGGCCTCCTACTATGTGCCATTAGGATACTAGTTATCAAACAGCATCGTCTCTCCTTCAGGAACTACCTACTAACCACATACAGCAGCACATAAAGAAGCTATACTTGCTTCACTTGGCTGTTGTGATTCTGTAAGTACTGAGTGCTTTATGCTAGCCACCTAAGCTCTCAGAACCATCATTCTGAAAAAGTAACGAGTAATGTATTGACTAGTAAATATAGCAATTTCTGTGAGAGCGTTGTTGCATATGGCTCTGTTGTATGTTCCCATTTGAGGTCCTGCCAGTCTCTTTCACCTGTTTTCACACTGGAAACTGCACTGAGGTTACCCCCTGAGGTGACATGCTCCAGAACAGCCACCCGTCCTATGCCACGACAAGGTTCTCCTTCCTCACACCGGCAGCTGAGTTCAGCCAAAACACAGGACAGTGCTTACCTCCGTGGTGCTACTTTCTGCTTACTCTCCTAAAGCCAGGACAAACTACCTAGGGCTGTGAGGCTCTGCCAAAGAACCATCAGGAACACAGGCACCTGAAAGATGCACTGGGAAATTCTATGTGCAGAATAACTAATAAATCTACCAGGCTACAGAGTGCCCTGGTTTTTTAACTGTAGACTTGTTAGCAGCATCAGAAAATGTAAACACAGAAAATTGTTTCATGTGGGGTTGCTGAAGAGCTCAATTTAAGACTATGAGAAAGACGGCCCTGAAGCCAGCAGTGAGTACGTGCACTAAAGAGAAAGCAAGCTATGGTAATTTTCCTTTCAATCTGAGACAAGCTCAGCTTTGACCTGTATCGGCACATTGCAAATGCTCTGTTTTTCCAGGTGTTTCTTTGGAGGGAGAGATGCACTTAAGCAGTGGATTGAACACAGTAGTATAATGGATGGAAATCATGCATTACTATTACTCGTCAAAGCCTTGGTGAGACTTCCAGGAAGATTATGACATTTGGTGTATATTGATTCCATACGAAAACATAGACCTTTGGTTCAGCACTTATAAAAAGTCTCTGTTCTGCCTCCATAAAGCCTTCCAGCTTACGGAAACCAATTTTGCAGTGTCATCTGGATTTCCTCTAAATCTAGAGAATCCTCCTGGCCTACCTCTATGCTCCCATTTGTGCTTTTGTAGCAGTACAAGAGGTCCAATTTGTCTTCTCTATCATGCAACTTTTCTTTAAGAAACTAAGCAAATCATACACAGTGTCTTACAAAAAAATTCCAAAGACCTGCCAAAAATGGCAAAATGGGCATAAATAAAATGCTACTTGGAATTTAAGAAGCATAATATATTATTAAAAACACTAAGCAAAACAACAACAAAAGAACCAGTGTGGATTATATACTGTCTATGGATACAACTATGGATACAACTGTGAAGGGTAGCATGATAGCTATTAAAAAAGCCAGCTGAACCAGAGAGCTCATTTTATCTGGCAACTTTTTTTCTGTCATTTGAGCAATCAAGTTGGTACCTCTATGTCTAAATTACATATACAGACACTTGAATGTCCATTTGAGTAAAGCAATAATGAAACTGGGAAGTGCAAAAATAAAACCTTGTCTTCTGTGATTGAGGACCACCACAGGGTCCTAAAAACTTTGTCTTTTCCTTGAAATTAAGTAAACTTCTCAGGCTTACAAACAGCAAGGTGCCAACAAATGATGAGGAGATCACTGAATAGAAACCAAGCCATACTGGATTTCCCAGACTTTCCTCCATTTGTTAATGTGATATCATACTTTGAGGGCCTTACTGAAGTAAATAGCAAGAACGCCTACTTTGGTAACGAGATATAAAAGGCCTTCCTTCTCCTTTAGATCTCAAGGAAGTCATACCCTAAAGCCTGCAGCAACAGAGATGGGTCTTTTCCAGCCTGCCTCACTGTGAGTTCATGTTCACAAACCACTGCCTCTGGTAACCAGTTACCATCCACCACCTGAGCCACAGTTACCGCACTCTCCATTACTCCCACAGATAACTGGGCATGCCAGTTGTGTTGGCTTTGTCACTGCTGGTGATTGCCCCGGCCAGTAATTCTCAGCAGTAGGAATTCTCATGGCAGCAATGGCCTGGACTTGCTGTTCTGTCTCATTTGCCATCTCATCTGGCTCCATACCAAGTCAGAGACCCTTTGCCTAGTTTTTAACACTAGTAAATGAAATGGTCGGGGACTGTTCTCAGGACCTGATGCCAACTGGCACTCCACAATTCAGTCTCCTTTCAGCTACAATGACAATACAGCTAAACTTCCCTACAGCTTCCTTCCAAACAAGCAAGACCATGTCCTAACTGTCAATCAGGAATAAGCTCTGACCTAAACTAGACCCCAAATCATGCCCAAGCACTGAAGCAGTGGTAGCTGATCCAAGCCAAAACCGTTTGAGGGATGTGCTAGCAATCACTTGTCAGTGTATGGGCCCTTCCTTAGCCTCATCTGCTTTACAAATATAGTTTTTGAGTAATGGAAGCAATTCTGTAGCGAAGGACAACTTTGAGAAGAATGATCCAAGCAAAAAAAAGGGTCTTGGGTGCTGACTTGAGACCAGGATGTAGGGACTCATATCCTTTCTCTAAAGCGTACTTTCTATGTGTTTGGAAGCTCAGCTCTTATTCTGTGCCTCCATTCTGGTTAGTTTTTTTTTTAAGATGGTCATTACTTTTTTTTTTTCTTTAAAATAGAGCTTACTGCAAAGAAACTCTGATTTTACCTGAAGAGTGTATGTAGTATCAATAACAACTTTGACAAGGGAACTGGCAAATCTAAGCCTGCTGATAGTCATCACAGAAAGGAAGGAAAACAAGGTAACATTTTGCCACAAGGAAGGAACTCCCATGCCCCCATCAAACCAGAGTAGCAGCGTTATGTGTACAGATTGAAAAGAACTGATCAAACTTAACTTCATTTTGTGATGGCTAAATTTTTTTCTGTTTTAAACATATTCCAGATACACCCTTTTTCACTGCAGTTGCCACTCTTTCATTATTACGTCCCCATTAGCAAGCAATCCTGTTACTCCTTTTACACATCCTTGCAAATTTTACGACAATTCAATAGGAATCCTCAAAGCAGCACACCAGCTTCAATGACTCTCTGAAAAAAATCCCCTCAAGGAATCTTTACTCACAAAACTGCTTCACAATAAGGAATTTATGGAGCTTTATTCTTTTGAAATCATTCACTATTTATTACATATGTTTTGGAGCTATATTATTATTGACCATCAGGCTGTTTATTTTCCGTTTTGATAAACTCTCTTAAAGCAAATGGCTCATGTGAATTGCTGACGGCTGATATACAATTAAAATGTAATTTTATGAGGTTTAAGCATAAACTGCTTCTCAAATGCACATAATTATTTTCCTCTTTATGGCCTGACATTTTCAGAGAATTACTACAACAGATTTTGTAACAGAGATTAATTTCTTTCTCCATTATGATTCTTTTCTCATATTCAAAGAACTAAACTGAAGCAAACTCTGCTTATCCTGCTCCCTGTGAAATCGCAGTGTGCTCTGAGCAAAGACGTCAGAATCATACCCTCACAGATTATGAATAGCATCCCTGCCGAGTACTGTCTTTAAAGGAACAAAATATTTGGGCAGGATACCAAAGGTAACAGAATTTCACACAAACGAGTCTGACAGAAGTAACTGGGGGTTCTGCATCTGCAAGGATGTGATGCTTAGAGAATCACTGAGCTGCACTTGGAGACAGAGAACTTCTTTGCTTTTTCCTGCATAAACTCAGGCAGAGACTTGTTTCTCATCTCTTTTTAAAACAGCCTCCTCATTATCCTGTTGTTCTTTTCACCAAAGCAAATGAATTTTCATGAGGCAACAAACTGAAGATTCCAGATCACGGAAACCCTCTGCTTAAAGGTACTTTGAGTAGAAGTGTTGCTGATAGACATGGTATTTGGGTCCTCCAAAAGACCCAGCGAAGAACTGGGCTTGTGAGGGACCTATTAAATCCTGCCATCTGGTGCCAGGAGCAAGGAAATTACTGTAACTCTTGGAAGAGTACCGCTTACTACAGTGATCCTGATCAGCTACATCAGCAGGCGTACGAGCATCTCATCTCTCTCTGCCTTGTCTCTACTCCCTCCATTACCTGCTGTCTGAAATGAGGCTCCAACTCTGAACAGAAATGAAAACATCAGGTGCAATTAGGAAGTGCTTGGGGGACAGTATGATGGAGGAGACTCAAACTTTCCCTTTCAAAGCAGCACAACCACGTAGCCATCTCCAGTGACTTCTATGCATGCAGCATGGGAAGCAAACAGAAGCTAGAAATCCATGAACATTTACAGAGCTATGACCTCCCTGGGATCACAGAGACGTGATGGGATAGCTCACA
Source organism: Cariama cristata (assembly GCF_000690535.1). Taxonomy (NCBI): domain Eukaryota; kingdom Metazoa; phylum Chordata; class Aves; order Cariamiformes; family Cariamidae; genus Cariama; species Cariama cristata. Next base: position 9,980 of record NW_009602568.1, on the reverse strand, counting down.
TGCCTGGAGTGCAGCCATGGATTGATAAAAACTCTAAAGGTGAGGAAGAAGGGTTGTGCTCTACCCAAAAGAGCAGTTCAATTGCATGTAGCATTGCCTTCTAATGTTTGATGGGCCAGCTGTGAGCTATGGGTAAGAACCAGAGGACAGAGAAGCATGGGTGGCATCATTTCAGGTATTTTCTACAGACTATCTGATGAATAAGAGGAAATAGGTAAGGCATTTTTCAAACTAGAAGAATCGCATGATTTCTGCAATGGCTTGAAGACTATTTTTGCCACAGGTGATAAACAAGTCAGCTGCGGGAATCGCTTTGATGGACCTTTTGCAAATAAAGCATTGGGCAGGGGTTTGATAGCCAAAAGTAGCACTGGCAGTCCCGACTGTGAGATGGTGAAGTCCTGAGAGAAGAGACCAAGACAAATAGCAGATGAGAAAGTTTTGATTCTGAAGGCATCCAAAAATGTAACACTGCTGTTGGATATGGTTGCCTTGCCTATGGGAAATGCTGCAAACCACCACCCATCATAAGACTTGTTTCCAGGTTCTTACAACCTCACCACATTTTAGATGTTGCAGATTTTCCATGTCAAGCATCTGTCTCAGTATAAGTTATCAACATTGTTAATATTTTGGAAAATCTCAGCAAAATTATTCCGTTCTTTCCAAGAAGAGAATATACTGGTTTGCTCATATTAAATTATGCTAGCAACTGTTCTTTTTGAGATGTTCCAGTGTGCCTGTGCTCTGGAACATTTTTGCGACTGTATATGATATATACCTCATACTTTTCTACTCATCCAAATCATCATTGGCCAAACCATAACGTTTCAGAAAGCTTCCATTCCTATACATTATTAGCTAATTATTTCTTGGAGTTTACCAGTTTAAAATGTTGGAAATTCTGTGTTTACGAACTATCACATCCTCTCCTACCCCAGCTATCAATCTGTACATTTTCTCCAGCTGACAGATTATGTTCCAACTCCAGGTCAGAAGGCAAAGCCTAACTAGTCCTGCAATTGTTGCTCCATGTGGGTTTAGATAAAGCTGAGGCTAGGCATTAGAACCAGAAACCTTTTCTCCAGTGCTCACAGTTGCTGTTTCCTAGCACAGTGAGTGATCCGCCACTGCTCTCAGTCCGGATGCAAAAGTGAAGAGCTCAGGCTTGGAAACAAGAAAACGAGCAGAACAAACCAAGGAAGTGACAGATTTGTATGAGGAGGGTGGAAGAATCAGGGGAAAAGGACAGATTTCGCAGAAGAGAGAAGCTGTAAGTAAGAAATGGGGATAATATACTTGGAGTAGAGTAAGAGGAAAATGAAGCAGAAAAGACTTGAAATCCAGAGAGGAGATTAGCCACTCATGAAGAGTTGGAAGGATGCAGGGAAGGAGGGAATGTGAGGGAGAAGGACAAGACTGGGATTTAGGAACCAGACAGCAAAACAGCCACTACTACAAGACACACTGAAAAAAAAAAAAAAGAGAAGAAAAACCAGACACAGGATCAATACTGAGAAAGAGAAGCTAGAGAATCTGAGACACAGAACCTGAAGAATTTGAGGCTTTGTGAATTATACAAGAAAGACTGGAAATAATTGGTTGTGGTTAAATGGCAGGAGAAGTGGCTTAGAGAGAGAAAGAGCTGTGAGAAAGAAGAGACACTGGATTTTTACCTAAGAGACATAGTGGGCAAGCTGATATTGGTGATCAAGAGGACTGTGAGGGGATCATCCCTTACCAGTTCTTTTCACAGCTTTCCAGTTTTTGGGGGACGGGGGTTGTTTGTGTGGGTTTTGTTTTTTACAGCAGCTTTTTTTGTGAAATTTGCAGCTACTCTCCTGGTTTCTGTGCAGCCTGAGCACTCAGCAATGTATACAGAGCTAATCTGTGCATAAACAGGGTAGGCAAAGGTTGCAAGAGTAAGCAGAAAAGTGTAATTACTTTCACGTGGCCCCACAGCAGGTTAGTATCAAAATCAGGAACAGAATTCAGATTCCTCCTCCCAGCTCCATTGCCCAGTTCCCCACATCCTGCTGTCTTCTTCCATTTCCATGCAGTGCACAAAACAGACCGACTGCTAAGACAGGCACCGCTCCAGCAAAACGCAGACCCACGTAGGAAGGCATAAACTCCTCTGCTTGCAGTCTGAACTAAATGGACAAAAGACATCTGTTTCACGTGCCACATAGCCATGGTTATTGCAACCTCTGTATCTGAGCTAATAATCTATGCTTAGAAGAAGAAAATGGTAGCTTGACAACATCACCCTAAGAACTGAGCTGTCTTGCATCTGCCCAGCTTGAAGCACCAGCAGAGCAATCTATTTCTAACCAGAAAGACATATGTCTCTGGAGTACACTGTGCCTCTTGCAATTACGTATCTGCAATGAGGATTTGTGAAGCCCAGGGTCCAGTACATCTGTCCTGTTCTCTCCCTACTCTGTCTCACAACAAACCATCTAAAGTATGGCTAACTGGGCATAGCTATAGGAAATGAATGAATTCTTAGTTCATGCTATGATACAAGAGTTAGCTAGGCTTTAACAAATGCTTATCAACAAATTAATGATCACTAATTAATTAATGAACAATTTTTTTTTATACCTGAAAAAATTACATTTGGGTACAGTTGGTTTCTCTTTCTTCTAGGAAACAATTTCTCTACTTTGTTTTCAGCTTCCCCAAAAGCTAAATTACAATTAATAATAACAAAGAGGAAATCAGCAGCAGTTACTGCAACGAAATTCCAAGAACTGACAATGCAGATTAAAAATCTGGTGTTTCCGGGTGGACATATGCAGGAACAACACTAAACGAAATAGCTGCAGGTTGGGGGACTGAAAGTAAAAGTAGCCGATAGAAAATGTATGCTTCGCTGAACACCTTCCAAATCCTGGATGCTTGCAAGCTTCTGCTGCCATCAACAACAACTTCTATTTGTCATGGAATATATCATAATTATTTTCTTCAAAAACTCTAAACCAAGAAAGCAAATGGCAACTCTCTCTCTATATTAATGGATGAACACATTCACAAGTCTATATTCACCCAAGGGTTCACTGGAGAACTCTAGATTTGTCTCTACACAAACACATATGCTAGCGTTTATCTTTCATACAAGTTTCCAGTCAAGTCTGCTATGTTTTTCAAAACAATATAGAATCTACACAGAGAGAACTTTGGCTTTGGTCCTGCTCTAGAGACTACCTAACAAAAAATTATTCTTCTGCCTCCAACATTTTCTATTAAGTCTTTTGACCATTCTTTGCTATCCCATTCATTATAAAAGGACAATAAATTTCCCATGGCAGTTATACATAAATAAATTTTAAGAAGAATGGAAAGGTTTGTGTTTTTGCAGTACATTTGATGACACAAAAGTACAGAAATCAGTCATTACATGCTCTGAGCACTGTTATTATGCTGTAAAATAAAAATGCTTCATTGTCTTCGGAGATTAACTCTTCCATTAATTGTAAGCTCAATAAAGTGAAGATCACAATCCAGGCAAAAGGTCTTGACTCTGCATTTCTACGTATGCTGAGTAGAACTTCCTTAAGCAGGAGGTTCCATTGGTTATAATGGCTGTACTGAAATGAGAAAGGGTTGTAAACCCATGAAACTAGAGGAAATAACACACAAGCAAACAGAAAATAAATATGACCATCTGACAATGACATTTAAGATGCATGAAACCACCGATTGCCAGAGATTGTTTTTGTCAACATTTTCACAGCTTCTTCACAGATTCTAAATTTCAAATCTGTAAGAATTACTATTCTTCACCATTGGTCCCCTAAGTCATGGCATGCTTGCAAAGTGCATAATATTTGGTTTCACTTCAAATTTGCTTTTCTGACTTGCACCTCCTCAACTATCCCCCAGCTTCCCCCATGCTGTGCTGAAAGTCCTACCCTGAAAAGCAGCCTTCACCCACTGAAAGGGACTCAGCAGTCTGTTTGAAATACATAAATGAAAACTCCTGCCTAATTATGATGATGCCTATAATGACTGGGCATAGCAGTTCTCCTCTCTAGCTCAGTAGAAGGATGTATTTCTGACTCTCTGTGTCCACTCCACCCCTACTCTTCTATAAAGTCTTACTGCATTTTTCCATTCTGGCTCACAGTGTCCCCATTCTGTGCCAGTGGGAATCATTCATCTGTTTCAGCTTCATGAAAATACTATTGTGTAGAAGAGCCGCTAGCTTAAACATGACACTCTCCTTTCTTCTGGAGTCGCCAGTATCTTTCCATCGATACCAACAGCAAAGACAGAAAGCAGCAAACACCTAAGCCAAAGAGGTGGAGAGCAGTACAAGAGCAACAGAACCATAGTTCAGCATGGGGGGCCAGAGGGAAGAATCAACATAAGGATAAAGCGACTACTGACAATAGAGACAAAGAAGCCTATTTATTGGCTTAATTTCCTGCAGGTACACAGCTCCCAAAGAACATAAGCTATTAACTTGCCGCTACACTTCATCGTAATGCAAAGACGCGTGAGAAAAAGCAAGGTAAAAGAAGCTTACAATGGTAAAACCTATCAGAGGGCAGGAGGAAAGGATCCAGAAATGGGAATCTACAAGAAAGTAAGCGTCTGAATGGACACAAAAAATGAAAAATTTGGAGTAAAGCCAAGCTTAACAACAAGTTGTAAGGATAATTACAGAACGATCATGCTCTCATAAAGAAGATGGTACTGGAAACTGAGTTGTATTTAATGGCAGAAACCAGAGTGAAAACAGAAGAAGAATGTCACAGGCAGAGGAGAGGGAAGCTGAATAAGGCTCAGACTTCATGCCCTTTTCAAACCTGCAATTATCTGGAAAAGCAGTAGAAGGTGGGAAAAAAAACACCTATTTATCCTCTACTAACATGTTTGAAATCCAGTTCCTGTAAAGAAAATATATGAATATTTTTAATACTACATAATTTAAAGTAAGTACTTGCAGTTCCCAAAAATACTGTAACTTATCATACAAGTGAAAATTTCCTGCCTTTCTTAACAACTGAAATACATCTCTTCTGCTTCATACAAGATCAAAGTAGACACTGGCATTCCTACTAGGGAATTTTACTAAAAGTGAAAATCAGTGGCATTCATTGAATTTTAAACACTGAACTGGAGAGATGTTTCTAAAATTTGTTCTGAGAAGTCATTCTTAGTCAACAGTTTCTCTTTTTACTGCATGCTTTGTTATCTCTGTCGGCCAGGCTATTACTGCTGTAATACAATTTTCTGCTTACTTAATGGCACAGTATCTTGCATCTATATAATGGCAAATGGAGTAATTTTGAAGATGAACTAGATATAATGCAAAATTATGCTTTGACTGAAAGTCCAGGTAGAGTCTCTCACTTCCCAATACTCCAAAGAGCATGACTGAACAAGATGGGGAGGTGGCTAGATCCCCACTCTCAGGGTGCCTGCTAGTCCCTAGTAGCAGTTAGCAAGGGAGAAATACTGGTCTTTGTAAAAACACATGGGGAACATCATCTGCAAAGTTAGATCCCTCTCGCTCCCTTCAGTACTCTTCCTGCATGTATCTTAACGTAAGCACAACGTCTCAAAACCTCTGAACTCTGTTACCATCAGTTCCACATCACCTGCCTTGTACAAGAAAAACAAAGCCACGGTTTGGTTTCTCTTTCACCTAGGAAACACCGAACATTTTAGTTTGTTCTCAGCTTCCCAATCACCAAGCTGTACTTCAGCACTCTTTGCAGCTTTCAACTTTTACCTGCCGTATTTTGTGCCCTCAAAACAAGTTATAGGAAGGAAACCACTTAGTTCAGCAATAAGAATTTGAGAACTTCAAATACTTTGTGCAAAAGTAAATAGCAACACTAACCTCTTTCATTTTTTCCAATTCATTCTGTAGTGCTTGTTTGGCAATTTCAACTTCTATAAGCTGTTGTCTTAATTTTTCATTTTCATCTTCTGTTACAGTACGTTTTTCTTCTACGTTTTCTAACTCATGATGAAGTCTCACTGATACATCTTTTGCAACCTAAAAGAAAGATTAAAAAAAAAAAAAAGAATTACTGCTGCAGTGCTTAGTGCCTGAGCAACCATTTAGAGGTTAATTCTGGATGTTGTGATGGAAGCGGTATGTAAGGAAACATATAGACAAGGACATACACAAATAGAATTCTAAATTATTCTAAAATTCAAGCCAATTCCTTCCAAAAAATGATACATTGTTCCTACGGACTTCACTGAAAAACCACATTAGACACTGAACCCCAATTCCTTCTTAGGTTCTGTTACGTCAATGGTGAAACAGGACCTCCATTATTCCTGGAGACAGTGCAGCATCTATTTTCTCTCAATCACTGCTAGCCTATGTTTTTCAATGCACGAAGGCATATGGCCTTCAAATACTCGACAGGCAGAAGCATCTGAAAGCAGGGTCTACCTTCTCCTGGCCCTCCCTACCTGTGCCTTGTATAGGACCACAGATGGTCACATCTTTATTTTGACCCTGCTAGTTTCTCTCTCCTTCATGGACAGCTAATCAAAATATCTGGCATTTACTACTATTGGTTCATTTCGAGGGTAAAATACAAATAAACAACGTTTTTACTGATGTTGTGTTCATCCAAATGATGTCCGGTATTTCAAATGAAAATGAACACTAAGATTTTTGGTTGGTTTCGGGTTTTTTTAATGCATTTTCACAGGAATAGAGTTAAAAGGCACATGTCAAAATCTAATTCCTTTTCTTCCTGTAAAGTAATGAGAATTTTGCCATTCACGCCACTTGCATTGTATTTTGTGAAACCACCAGAAACTACAATCATGCACCAAAAATATTTAAATACACAATAATCACTGTTATGATGGTGATTTAGACATATAGTTTGAAAAGCCTAATTTCCTGGGTTTTTTAGAACATTGGAAAGTATATTTAATCCTTCTTAGCATTAGCTAAGGGAGCTCAGAGAGCTATCCTTTACGGCTTTCACTAGAACGACCTGTATTTTTGTATGTCAAAGAACTCTATTTGACATACTAAAACTCTAAAGAAAAAAATAATAATTGCAAGCAACCAGTCGAGAAGAATCTGAACTATCAGAAACCAGCAGCAGCTGGTGACTCAGCCTCCCCTGACAAGAAACCCAGTGTGTGTGAATTACAGATACAACACTGCAGTGTAGCACAAGATCGTTCCGTAACCTCCCCCACCGCACACGCACTCAAGACACATAATGCCCAACAGAAAGAGCGACTGGAGGGGAATTTCAATTACAACCATAGTCCAAAGAGACTGCAGGATGAGCTGAGAATCACACCACAGGGCTATAGCTTGATGTCTTTTCCTACACTCAGTATTAAACTGCTCATCTGGTTGTCCAACCAAAGTAAATGGAAAATCGTGGGGGATATTTTTAACAGCATCCCATCCCATAGATACAGTCTGCATCAGTAAATACAACCAAATAACAAAATTGTTACTGGCAGTGATTTTTTGACACAAAATTTGATGGAGTAGCAACTAATGCAGGGAAATCCTACAGAGCATTCTAGATCACAGGGGAAATGGGACTCAGTGATGCAAGATGCATTTTAACACAGCTATATGCAAGACCGTATCTCTGAAGGATTAAGTCCCCTAATGTATTACCCATGCAAAATAAGCAATGTTATTTTGGATAGAAATTCTTTAAAAGAGGACTTGGGAACACTACAGAGAACTGCACAGGAGTTAAATTTATGGTTAGCCAGCACCTGGAATTCAATTAGGCAGAAATTTGGCATTACACGTTCATCCCTACTCCAAAGCAGAACACATTCAGAATATGTGGGAACGCTTTGCAAAAACATTATTCCTTTCCAAAGAGTCAGTTGTATGGTTATTGGGAAAGACATGGGAGGAATCCTAATTCAAGTCAGCCCTTTGTCCAGCTCAACCTAAGGCCTTAGCTGTTGTCTCCTATATTTGAGGCAAGCACCTCACCAGAGGTGCCCTCACCATTTCCCTCCCAGGCCCTGCACACCTATGACTTGCCAATGCAAAGTAACATTGAGCCAACAAAGAAATCAACTCTATAAACTGGAATCACGATATTTACTTGGGATATGACGGCTTACGTCCAAATTCTGCCTGCAAAGGTGCACGTCTCAACCATTCACCTAAGCATCACTCTGACTGTGCAAAATATCCCTTATTCCGACCAGAAATTCCCCTGACAAAGGGGTTGTTCTGCTTCTGACCGGGAAGACTCCTTTTTGTCAAGAGCCACATGGACAGCTGTGCTTATAGAACAACAGCAAACGTGGGTTTGAATATGTACAGAAAAAAATATCAACTAGAAATAGAGAGAAGGATATTAGCATTTTAAATGGCATTAGTGAGAAAGTTACTGGAATGTGTCTTGGACTGGTTTCTACATTTTAATAAGAATGATGGCAAGCTGGAAAATTTTCAGAAAAGATGATCCAAGCCTGTAATAACAGTCTGGGAATAACAGACTCTCAATCCATTATACTTATCAGAAAGAAGTTTAGAAAAGACCTTGTTCCTGATCATGTATTAAATTAGCATTTTCAACTGCAGTCCGCAGAATCCAACGTCTTGTAGGTAATGAGAGTCCTAGGCAGAAGTGTGGTCAATAAGCTCACATTTGCTACACAGACGTCTGTACTTCCATGAGAAATGGTGGGAGACCAGTCAACCGAAAAAAGTTTAGGAGTCCTGATTCAGTAGGCGCCTTAAGGAAGTCAAGCGGATGGAAGCAGAAATGAAACAACTTCCAACTAGCGCAAGAAAAGTATTTTTTCTGTAATTGGACCAATCTAGAATGGAGATGACAGATATTTTACCAATGGCAATCTTTAAACAAGGACTGAAACTTTTCCTCAACAATGGGCTGCAGTTCATTCAGATGTTATGGATGAAATACAGTTGATTACACATTGAAATTTGATGGGTTGTGTCTATGGTTTCAGGGGGATGTGGATGTTCTGCCTTCACTGAAGATAACAGCAGTTTTTCCACTGACACCAACAGAGTCAGGATTTCATGCTGTGACTCTCCAAGTATTCAATCTGTCAGTCCTCCGAAATCTTTACTAGAGAGTACTGTAATCCCCTCAAAGTCAATGGGACTATTTGGTGAGGTTGGTTTAATTTTGCACGGGTAGGGTATGTTTTGTGTTCATCATAAAAGATCCAAACCCTCTAGATCCTAATTTGTATTGAGTCACATCTTGCACATGAACTTCACAAAAAATGATTGGACTAAAGCCAAAAATAGCCTACCTACGTACCAAAGGGCTTCTATTACCAAGGTAAGCTTGGCCATTGCTATCCTATCAGCTGCATTGGGTGCACAGTGTACAACAGAACGGATGGAAATGCCTGAGTCATGAGGACCCAGAGCACGGTCGTGTCTCCATCTGAGGTGCTCCCTCCCCTTGCCACCTGCTCACGTCTGTACCTTGAGGTCCTGCTCCATGCTGCGCAAGAGCTCGCCGTCGATCTCGCCGGTCTGGGCATAACGGAGCCTCTTGCGCTCCGCCTTGCGCAGCCGGAACTGATCTGGTGCCCGCCCTGGCCCAGCCGGTACTGAAGGATGCGGCAGTTCTTGTTGGCTCGCTCCAGTTCGTGGCGCATTTCTTGAAGCTGACAAGCATCCTCCTCGAAGAAACTGTCCCTCATCTCATCCATCTCTGTCCTCAGCTCATCTATCTCGTTCTGGCACCAGGGCGAGAAGGGGACAGGGATGCAACAGGTGGGTCAAAAGCACAAATGTCAGCACGTAGAGGGGAAGGCAGCCAAAATGGAGCTCCTCCCCGCAGGGACACCAGCTAAATACAACCCAGCTCATTAAAAGCACTGCAACGAAGCAGGGAATGTCACTGCCCGCACGCCCCACCACAGGGCCATCTTAACCCCGCCCGTAGCGCTAGTGCCGGGGGAGAGGGCGGCCGGGGAGCCCCTTCCCGGTGCGGGGGGGACGGGGAGAGGCC
>NW_009602567.1:3251-7423 GCF_000690535.1 Cariama cristata | reverse complement strand
CGGGGAAGTTGGGCGGCGTGGCCGGTGTGTTGGCAGGAGTGCACATCTGTGGGAAGGAGACATGGGGTCAGGGTCAGGCGTGACGGGGTGAGGGGGGGTCCTCCACCTTCTGCCTCCCATCAGGCCCCGGCACAAGACCCCTCTGCCCCCACTGCTGCAGCACTGGGAGCCCCCAGACCCGCGCTCTGCTGACAATGCTGCCGGCAAGCAGGAGTTATTTAAAGCTCTGAAGACTAATGCCGTGGCGAGAGCTTCTGTCAGAGAGCCCAGATGGACGCCACTGTGCCCACTCCTGCGCCCGGACAAGTCGGGGACCCCCTCTACTCCACGATCTGCTGGTGCCACCCTAGGCCTGCAGCTTTCTGGCTCAGCAGGGACAAGGTTCAGGCTCAGCTCCCACCCCACGGGAGACTGGGCACGCTCAGGCCCTGACGGGCACTTGCTCTGCACGCTTACTGCACGCTCCAAATCCCCAATTGTCCCAGAGAGTCAAATGAGGCCACGGCAGCCAGCAAATCCCTAAGACACATCTGCCCAAGCAGATTACGGGCTTCCGGGGCATGAAAAATAAGGGACCAAGTCTGGGGACAAGCCGGGAGAGAGTGGAGGCAGGCAGCACCCACGTGCATGCACACTCTCTTACGTTTACACACACCCAGACGCTGTACACGCTGTACTAGAGACACGCTCCAGCGAGGCTCCAGGGGTTTGCAGGCTCAGTCACTCCAGCGAGCACACGAGGACTCGCGCGTGTGGCTGGGCTGCGGGGTGGGAAGCGTGCACGTATCTGTGTATGTGTTTACACAGCCTACAACGGGTCGGTGCTACCAGGCTCCCCCAGGCACTCTCTGCCATGTTGGGGTGGGTCTGGCCCATTCACCATGCCTAAAGCATCCTCCGTCAGACCATCTCTCTCTGAGGAGCAGCCTCAACCCATCTGCAGCCTTCTGAGGGCACTGCTGGACCTGCTGTCCCACTGGGTAGGACAGGCTATGCCACCCCGGCCTCTCTCCAGGAAAACCTTCCTTGGCGGGCAGCTCTGGTAGTGCCCAGCCAGACCACCCTGCCTACGCTCCTGGAGATGTGAAGCAGCAAGCTGGGCATCAGCAACAGCCTGAAGCACCCGCCAGCTGGTGCTGTGCCCCAGGCGAGCGCCGGAGAGGTGGGAAAGCACTTACCATCTGATGGTGGTGGCTGTACGGGATGTTCGTTTCTTGGAAAAAAGCACTGAGAGCAGTCTGGGAAAAAAAAAAACAGGGAAGATGATGTTACCACCAGCACCTCATCCCTACACACAACGGCAGGGCTTTGCAAGACCCCAAAGATGATCCAAAACAGGCCCTGGGGGGCTGGACTATGGCCACAGCCCGCTTGCCCACAAGGGAGAGTGCTGCGTACAGCTGCTCCCACGTCCCCAGGCAGGGACCCACGCCTGCCGTCTGCTTGCACCAGGGCAGGCGGCAATCACGTGTATTTGGGATCACCGTGCTCGTCGCTGAGAAGCGGCCACTGCTGGAGCGGACCTCGGTGTTTCACAGCTCACAACGATGCTCTGCAACCACTGCGTGCAGGGAGAGGAGGGAAGCCAAATCTAAACCCAGCAGGGGAAGCCCAGCGGGAACTGGTTAGATGCATGTCCTTAACAGGACAAGATCACGGTCACCATATTCACACTGGGAGATCCCCAGGGCTTGGGCTGCAACAGGGAGCCCACCCCATACACCAGAGCATTTCCAATTCAGTCGCAGGCAGGGGACGGTTATGACTGATACAATTTTGGTTAGCTTCCAGTTGAGATCAGTAATAATCTGGTAAATACAACACACGCCACAGGCACGTGAGAGGACAAGGGGGGTTGCAGGGAGGGGACACCGGGGGCACAGGCTGGCCAGGAGGGCAGATACCCAGCCCAGGTTTGGGAGGGGCAGAGGCAGCGGGAATTTTGGGGGTGCACGGGACCAGGCTGATGCAGGACCGGTGAAGGTGAAGCTGACTCCTTTCTGTGCCAGGCTTTAGCTGAGCTAGGGCTACAAAACAATGTTTTCATAGAATGGTTTGGTTGCAAGGGACCTTAAAGACCATCTCATTCCCAGCCCCTGCCCTGGGCAGGGACACCTTCCACCAGACCAGGTTGCTCCCAGCCCCATCCAACCTGGCCTTGAACACTGCCAGGGATGGGGCACCCACAGCTTCTCTGGGCAACCTGTGCCACTGCCTCACCACCCTGTTTTGATTCAGTTGCAGATCAGACTTGATAGAAATGTTAGAGAATTTGTTTGGATTCAGCTCTGGTGGGAGAAAATCCTCCTCATCAACCTCCATTCAGGCCTCTCCCCAGGGGCAGCCTGGCCTGCAGGTCTACAAGCCGGGGTGCGAGGCACAGGGCTGCGGCCAGGCGCTGCCACCCCACCCGAGACTTTGCTCCCTTCCTGCAAGCTGGTGATCGGGGCTACCTAGACTGGTAAAAAAAAAATAAAAAAAATAAAGAAACCTGGAAAAAGCTGAGGCAGGTTGTACCAAACCCTGCACGACTGCAGCAGCCGCAGTCCTACCACCGCACACACTCCTCGTCCTGGTACCCCCAGCCACATGCTCCCGTGTCACACCAGGGATGGGATGAACGACGGCAAGTCAGCTCAGCTCGCTGATCTGATGGAGAACTATTCCGCCCCAAACACCCAGGCTGGCAAGCCCTGGAAAGGTGAAGGGGCTCGCACCACCGGGAAGCTGGAAAGCCGGTGCCGGCCACTCGCAGCGGAGTTTATGATTTCCTGGCTAAAGGGGGGTAAACCATCAGCCAGAGCAGGTGGCAGCCAGGAGTGGTATCTGCAAACAGTAATCCAGACCTGGGTGGGGGAAGCAATTGCTGCGGTAGAGTCTGGCAGCTCCCAAACCTCAGGAAGAACATGCAATAGCTGGGCTGGGGAGGCTCTTCCCTGCAATAGCTGTGTTTAATAACACAGCACCCGAACCCTGCACCCAGCCAGGCTGCGACCCAAGAGCCCTCGGCACCCATGGGCAGGACCTGCTGGATTTTGGCAACGGCCACAGGGCAGGAATAGGGTCTGTGGCCCCGGAGACCAGCTCTGAACGGGCTGGCACATGTCTACGAATCAAGGAAATGTCCGACGGAGACACGACACCTCTGAGGCAGCGACACCCGTACCGCTGTGCTACCCTTCGTCCTGGGTGAGGTCCGATATCAACACCCACAGGGCCTATCGCTCAGACAGAAAGGATGGTGATAAGAAAGGGGGGTTACAGCAAACGGGAAGCAGAGGCAGAGGTGTGGGTACAGCCAGATACCATAAGCTGATTAAATCTGCTCTGTGCTCCTGTTTTCCAAGTGGCCTCGTATCTGGGACTGTGCCATTGGCAGACAGGGGCAGAGAAGGTCCTCGCTGTCCCCCTGAGCTGCCCACCGATCCCTGCCGGCGCTGGGATGAAAAGCTGTGACCTGGGTGGAAGAAGCACTACCACCATCGCAGGCCCCTCTGCTTAAAACGCTGTGTCTCCGCCCCTCCATCTGCCTCTCTCCAAGCACGGCAGAAGCAACCCCTCTGCCCCCGTGGGGAGTGGCTGTCACCTCCCAAGGGACCCAGGACCCGGGGTAGCCCCAACCCAGGTGGGCGAGAGGCCTGTGCACCCACGTCCTTGGTGGCACCGGGTGCCAGGGACACACATGTAACCAAAGCTGCTGATGCCGCCTGGGCTCCAGCCAGCGTCACAAGTGCCGGGGGCAACTGGTGCAACAGCAAAGCCAATTAAGGCTCCTCCGCTTGAGAAGGAGCCTGAGCTGCAACTCAGCCCTCCCCATGCCCCGTGTCGCCCTGGGTGGCAGTGGGAGCGGGGCACCCCACACCCACTGCCTGGCCATGCTCGGCAGGCGACCAGGCCACCACATCCCCCCCCCCCAGGATGCAAAACCAGGAAGTTTTCAGGAGGCAAATCACACAGAGACCCTGCCAGGGTGCCAAGAGGTCAGAGAGTGGATGGCTGCAGGGGCCAGGTGGGGAGATGAATGCAAGGAGACCTGAGTGCTGAGCAGAACAAGCTCAGCCTGGAGAAACGGGACACCCAGCCCTCTGCAGCCGCTCAGATGGGTCCCCGGGTCCTGTTTGATCCCCTGCCCATCGCTGCCCAAGCTGCACTCGCACCCCCTCCGTCTCGAC
>NW_009602567.1:1061-3191 GCF_000690535.1 Cariama cristata | reverse complement strand
AGAGCAGCTCTGGGGGCACCCTGCCCTGGAGCCACAAAGGAAAGGGAAAGGGGCTCAATAAAACAGAAATACATCAGAAGAGGAAGTGGAAATCCAACCACGGACACAGCGAGCAGAGCCAGACACCTGCTCCTCCTCTTGATCCTTACACACACTGAACAAAGACACCACGCTTAGCACCAGGAAAAAGGAAGGAATGGGTGGGTTTTTTTAAAGCTGATTTCTTCTTATCCTTCCCAAGCAGCCCCAGGCGCAATCAGTGCCTAACAAAGCTGAATAATACTCTTCTACCTGGGAAGGGGCCTGATCCACCACTCAGCCCAACATGAGACTCTGCAAACTCTGAAATGTCTCCCTGGTAGCCCGCTGGGTTCCAGCCATGGTGGAGGTACTTGCTGCCCTCCCTGGCTTCTCCCAAAAAGCCGGCACCTGCGGCCCCAGAGGCTGAGTGCCAACTTCCACCCAGAGACACTCCAAGTTGCTTTCTTCGGCCTGTAAACCTCCCCCTCGGATCAGCCATGGCAGTTCTCCAGCTGCTGGAGGGCTGGGCTGGCACGGCCATTCCCGCTGGCAACCACCATTTTAAGCACGGCAGAGCTCACGGCGCTGCAAGAGCTGCAAACTACACTGGGTGCACCATAAGAAAGCCTAGCCCAGGTCCCCACGAAACAGGACTGGAGTCACGGTGACTGGGAGAGGTGATCCATACGCTACCCACGAAGCGCCTCACTCCTCAGGGATGGAGGGAATGCAAAATAAATGACTTCCTTGTCAAGCCCCCAGGCATGGTACAGGCTCTGATCAGCTCGCATCGCATTGAAGGCAGCTGTATCCCCAACAGTTTCCTGACCACCCACCCTCCTCGCTGTCCTGGATCACGTTCCTTCCCCCCAGACAAACTCCACGTCTGCCAAGACCCCATGTACAGCAAACCCTCTCCGCAGCCCCCACTGCATCCTAGCCACTACGGCCCCAGAACAGCCCCAAAGCAGCACAAGTCCAGGAAAACTGTCCCAAAACATCAACATCCCACCAGCTCAAAGCTGTCCGTGTTTCACAGCGGCCTCCCTCTCCCTCCTGCCCTACACCCCAGGTTCCTGCTCCCTGCCTGGCTCTCACAAGGAGCGAGTGGGGTTCATGCCCACGTAGGAAAGGTCCTGGGCAGGACAGATGGATGCCAGGAGTGCCCTGGCCAGGACAGAGGCATAGAGTCGGGAGAACTCAACTCCTGCTGTCTTGTCACCGGGCCATCCAGCTTGCCTCAGCTCCACTGTGCAGAACACCTCTCCCCACGGTGGTCTTACAAGCAGGAGCAAAGTCCTCAGGGTGTAAGCAGGCTGCTCCGACTCACACCGTGCCCCTGGAGCAGCACTTTGAATCTGCAGAGACTGCTAATTTATGCTGCTTTCACTCCTACTGAACTTGCCTGAACTCCACCGATTTATACTCGTTGCAGATGCGGGCCAGCCAGCAAACCGGTACAGCACTAGAATAACAAAAGCCTCAGAATATCACAGGCGAGAGGTGAGAGCGCGCTGGAGTCAGGAGGTGACACCTTCCCAGTGCAACTCCCCGAAGAAGGCATGCCCAGCGGCCATTTTGCAAAGGGAATTATCTGACCGTTGCACCAAAAGCGAGTGGGAACATGGTAACTGCTCATCGCGGCGCGTTTGTTTACAGCCGAGCTTCCTCTGAGTCATGTGAGCCCCAAGCCGGCAGAAGACGGCTGTTTGTACTTGTGCAACTCACCAAACGGTGGCAAAGTTCTGCAAAAAAGCCTTTCGAAAGAAAAGTTAAACTTTTGTCATCCGTTCCCAGCTCTTTTGCGACACGCGCGGCAGTGGTGGAAGCGGATCCCGCCCGTCCCAGAGGGCCACTGTCAAACTGTATTAGTAAACAAAACCCAGAGCACGTTACACATGCAATGCGTCCACCGCCAACGGTGCTCCCGTCAGCAGACGGTGGTACGAAACGGGCACGGCGGAGGGGAACACCGGCTTTCCGCCCATCCCTGTACACCCACCCGCTCGCTCCCTGGCCACGCATGGCTTGGCTTTGAACGCCTCTTGGCCTTCGATTTGGCATCTGGAAATCCGGTGACCGCAGGCAGATCGCACGGCGATGAACTGC
>NW_009602567.1:269-474 GCF_000690535.1 Cariama cristata | reverse complement strand
TACAGAACAAGCCCCGGGTGACGTCTAGGAGGGATGCCAGCGGCTCTCGCACCCATCCGGTGCCGAACGAGAGGTGCCCTAGCCAAAGGGATGAATCCAAACTGCACCTCCTGCTCTCCAGACTGGCTCAGCCCTCCTCCTGCATCACCAAACGGGCCACGAGCATCAAATCCGTCAGCTCCAGACTACGGAGCTGCTGAGGCTG
>NW_009602567.1:0-200 GCF_000690535.1 Cariama cristata | reverse complement strand
CCGCCGCACTCCCCCCTTCGCTCCCTGTGCTTTAGGTCCGGGGATCTCTGGAGGAGCAGAGCACCCAGAAAGGCGGCCGGGGGGCTCCCCACCCACGACCCCAGCCCCACGCGTGACGTTAACCCCTGTCGATGCCACGGAGTATCCTGGCGGCGAGCAAGAGGAAAAGGCATCTGGAGCCAGAAAAGCTTTGACTTACA
>NW_009602566.1:0-1529 GCF_000690535.1 Cariama cristata | reverse complement strand
TGCGTGCGGAGCAGCTCCCTGCCCCGCTGCCCGCCTGGCCGGGCACCCCGCAGGTGCCTGCTTTGGGGGCAAACTCCTTTCGAGATGAGCGGAGATACCTCCGGGACTTCTCAAAGCTATTTATTCTGACACCGAGCCACAGCGTTGCTGTGCAGCTCTGCGCCAAGTTTGCTCTGGGTTATGATGTACAGGGGTCTGGAAATGAAAGGGAATATTTTGCCTTTGAAAAGGAGAGGGATTGTGTCTGCTATGTTAAATTCAGAGACCTGGATATGAAAAAAAATGCGTGCGCGTGTGATGAAAAGCTTCCTGTGAGTTCATCCCGTGTAATTGGGGTGAGAGCTCCTGCATTGTGCGAAATGATGACGCTGGTCACAGAGGGGATACGGGAGCGGAGGGGCGCGCAGAGACGCAACCTGTAATGTTGTTTGAACGCGGTCTGCAAATCCCAGAATGGGCCATTAGAAATTAAAGAGATGCTGTTAATCTGAGTTGGAAATAAAACAGGACGCCCATGAGCATGTCTGGTTGGCCTGGACGGCTGTTGGTGTCAGCTTCAATTGGAATAAACAAGTGTTGCTCGACTGTACCGAGCTACTGGAAGGCAGAGCATTGCTGGGAGTGAGAGGCTGCTCTGCTCCCAGGTGAGAACCACTTGCCCAATTTCTGCTCATTTTTAAACATAGGCAGTTGTGAAACCGAGAGGGTACTCAGGGGTACTCATTACCACTTCTTCTTTGCAAGAGTTTTCCTCCAGCGCCCATAAAAACACTTCTCGCTCTCACAAGAGATTCCACATCAAATATTCAAGGCAGATTACACGGAGAACCACACAGGAGAAGGGGGAAGAAAAAAAAATGTCTAAACTGTTCAGTTGCTTTAATAAAGGAGCCAAAAAGGTTAACACAGGGATAGGGAGGTGGAAGGGAGGGGAGAGGCTCCTGGGTTCCTCCTCGGGGCAGTGCTGCTGTTGATGAATGCCAGCGCAGGCTCCGTTTGGAAGCGGGTGCTGCTGCTGCTGAGCCAACTCGGGGCACAGGTTATTGCTACCTGCAGCCAAGAGCAAAATCCTTAGCGGGGATAAGGTGCACGTGGCTCTTCCCAGAAGCTCCGTGCAGTGCTGCTTTAATATAAAAAAAAAAAAAAAAGAAAAAAAGGGGTGGTGAGTATTGCTGCCCCGGCGGTGTTGGTGGCCTGTTGGAAATGGGTTGGTTTGCTGTTGGTCTACACGGGGAGATCTCGGCTATGGCTGCTGCTGCGCGGAGGTTTTGAGTGGAAAGGTGGGCTGTGGGCGGCCGGGCAGGGGGTAGGCTCCTGCATTGCACCCGTGAGCTGCAGCGGGGCAGGAGCCGACCCCCGGGACCACCAGCCTTCATTTAGGGTGTGGGTGGTTAGCGAGCACCCTGGCCCCTGCTAGCTGGGCTGCTCCTGCTGTTTGCGTCTCCTTTTGTGCCTCGGTCCTGGCTGCCCACACATCTAAGGCCACGCGGATGAGGAGCCCGGGCGGTGCCGCTCGCAGCCCGGCTTTG
>NW_009602565.1:10691-26793 GCF_000690535.1 Cariama cristata | reverse complement strand
ATAACGCGCCTCCCGCTCCTCGCAGGATCCCCTGGTTCCAGTATCCCATCATCTACGACATTCGAGCTCGGCCACGGAAAATCTCCTCCCCCACCGGCTCCAAAGGTGAGAGCGGCCCCGCAGGCCAGAGCACCGGGCCCGGGCGGCGCCTGTGGGGAGGGAGGGGGCAGGAGTCCGGCTGCAGCGCTGGCCCTGCTCATCTTTGTCCTCTTCAGACTTGCAGATGGTGAACATTTCGCTGCGTGTTCTCACGCGTCCCAATGCTGCCGAGCTGCCTAGCATGTACCAGCGCCTAGGCCTGGACTACGAGGAGCGAGTCCTGCCTTCCATCGTTAATGAAGTGCTCAAGAGTGTGGTAGCTAAGTTTAACGCTTCACAGCTCATCACTCAGAGAGCCCAGGTAAACTCTTCTGGAGGACCCTTACCCTCAGATTGCAAAGAAACAACTGAACTGTGGATATGGGGAATGTTATAACAACAAAGGATAAACATGTTAGCTTGGTAGATGGTGTATCCAAATCGAAAGGGCGTGGAACTGCATCTCACAGTTTAATTCTGATGCAGATACGCTAAGGCAGTATCACTAGCTTCTGCGAAGAAAATTGGATTCGTTAGTATATAGAGTGCAAAACTGCACTGTAACGTCATGATGGTGCAGGGAGAGCTGGTTTACATCATAGTCCAGTAGAACTGGCTTTAAAAAAAAAAATATTACCTCCATTTCATGGGTCTTAGAAGAGCTGTCAGAAAAAATTAAGCAGTTTTAAACAATCTGAAAAGTGGATGAGCAGTTAAAAAAGCAGTAAGCTTTCAGTAATGGATGCTACAGAAGGGTAGCAAATATTTATGTTTAGAAAAAGATTAGAGGGTAATCTGTGGGGAGGTTGCAAAATAACATAAATATTTATCTTTAAAAAGCCTATATCTGAAAGTTTATGTTCTGGTAATTTGATTGCCAGGGATTCTGAGAATATCCATCACTTGTCGCAGGTGAGGGAGAGAGAAGTTGTTGGCCTTCTTTTAAAAGGCTTTAGAGGAGATCCTGCATGAGACTGCTAAAGAGGATAAGTTGTCAGATGAAATACAAAGCATCTCTTAACTGGTTTCTGATCCATGACAAAAAAAAAAAAAAAGGCAAAGAGTAGAACTAAGAATCCAGGTCTTGTTGTGAGAACTGATCCATAGCAGGGTTTTGTGCTAGGCCCCGTGGTGTGCACTGAAGGGGTTTGTTAATGATCTTGTATAAAGAGAATGAGTGGAAAAGGAGGATGTGACAGCAAAGAAACAGTATCTGCAAGGGATTTAGGTTTATCAGAAGCAAAGAAGACTCTTAAATATCTCTGAAATTTCTGAACAAACCAAATTGAATTTGCCTTCTTGTTGTATGTTCATTCATCTAGTGTTCATTACTGTGAATTGATACACATTGAAGCAATTGATAATCAGAAGAAAATGAAGTGACTTTACATAGTTATGCACTCACGGTCCACACAGTAAAGGTTTCTGCCATAATTTTAGAATTCTGCTCAGAAACAGCAAATAAAAGTAAAAGCAAATGCTAGACTGGTCAAGCATGTGACTTTGTAGCAATAATTTCTATTTAAGTCAATATTTGGTGCAGGACTTGCCAGCCTGCCTGAAAAGGTACTGGCAAATTAAAGGTAGAATAAATCAAACTATCTACCAACAACACTCATCAAAGGAGACTGAAAAAAGTGGAATAGCCACACTAAATGAGTAGCTACAGTAATTGAGAGATGTGATACATAGCAAAAAAAAATATGTGGTAATTTTTTTCTGGATATGAAATATTTATTGCCAAAACCTGTGTGGGAACTGTGGAACTAGGTGGTAGGATGTGAAAGTAAAAAAAAAAACCTTTCAATAAAGTGTTTTATTTTTGTAATATTAATTGTTTAGTATAGTTAAGTAAAAACTATAAGTAAGCTGTAATATACTTCTGAAAATGTGGTGAGTAGCTGTAGATACACAGCGTTATTTAGGGGCAGCAGATTCAGAGGTGACATTAATGTCCATGGGGTTTGTTTCAGGTAATGTCTCTCTCAGGCCCAGTGTGAATGAACTGTGAAGAGCAGTTGTGCTTTGCTTTTGGAGTGTGCAGGAAGTAAGAAACAGCCTGTGTTTAGTACTCTTTTTGCTATACTTGTGTTTCAGGTGTCTCTGCTCATTAGGCGAGAACTGACAGAGCGAGCCAAGGATTTCAGCCTCATCCTGGATGATGTGGCTATCACAGAGCTTAGTTTCAGTCGTGAATACACAGCAGCTGTGGAGGCTAAGCAAGTGGGTGAGTTCAGTTTATGCCTGAAAAGGGTGGATTGCCTTTGCCTTTTCACTGAATTGTTAAACAAGGAAGTGGAATTGGGCTAGTGGGTCACTGTGTTCACGTTGATAACAGCTGCAGAGTTACAAATCTCAGCCTCCTTAGTAATGGAGCTAAACGGGTTGTTTTACAAGTAGTATCAGAAAACTTCGGGCCATAGCTAATGGGATAGACTGTCGGAGAGACTGAGTTCTCAAGACTGGGGTTCCTCTTCAAGGTGGGACTGTATCGCTTACTATGGGGATTGTGTGTAGAGGGTCTGGATGCTGTTGATTTTATTTAAGAAAAAATAAAGTACACTGAGATACGTTTTGTGCTTATGGCCCCAGAGTGCTATCAGTTCTTTTGGAAGCAGAGCCTCCAGGCATCAGCTCTAGGGTTCTGTTGGAGGGCTCGGAAGATGGGATCTGCTTCCAATGCTTTTGGCCATTCTCTCTGCAGCCCAGCAGGAGGCACAGCGTGCACAGTTTCTGGTGGAGAAGGCTAAGCAGGAGCAGAAGCAGAAGATTGTTCAGGCTGAAGGGGAAGCTACAGCTGCCAAGATGATATCCTGCTTTGGGAGATTTTGTGGGATGTGACTTGTGAGCTTGACAGTCCTGAAAATCTGTCACATTGGGCTTACGCTTAGGAGACTGTTATCAGATGATAGCTTCAAGTAGGTCACTGTCATTTATTCCATTGCCCCTCCCCAGCTGGCTGGAGTGAAGTTTGTCTGAGGTTACAGGTCAGAGCAGGGAAGGCCATGAGCCTTCACTCTCGTCGTAAGATTTAACTTTTATTGGCTGTGTGTGACCATAATCCATAATGTCATTCTTGATTTGGGGAAGTAAAAATATGCCTGCCCACAGGCCCAAGTTACTGGGATAGAGATTGCTTTTTCTCCCCTAAGATGTTTGATGATACGGCTTAGGAAGAATTCCTTGAGGGTAGGCAGCTTCTGTTAGCAGGTTTTTCCTTAATTTTTGCTCCCTTGTACCTTGGTGAAGCTCTCAGCAGGAATCCAGGCTACATCAAACTACGTAAGATCCGAGCTGCTCAAAACATCTCAAAAACGGTGAGCATTGGGGCACGGAATTTCCTTCATCCTTTTGCAGCCCTTCTGCTGTCCTCCCAGCCCAGTGGCCACATGATGAATTTAAGGCGAATGTGACCTGCCCTGTCCTGGTCTTTGTTCCTGCCCAGTGTTCTGCTCAAGTAGAGCTTAAGATTTAGCTTGCAATGATCGGCAGTTAGATGTGAGGCTAGGAGTTCATGCCTTCCATATGACAAGGCCAGATCCACATCAGATTCCATCACCCGCACTCAGCTGCAGCCACCAAAAGCTCCTGGTTTCCTGCAGGCTGAGAAAGGGGGACAGATAAGTATGGGATCAAAGGTCTTTCTGACAGAGACACAGAATGAGCACTTCTTTTAGAAAGTCTGATGGCGCTGCGATGGGAAGTCAGGAAATTAGAGTTGTTTTGGGGAATTGCATTGATTTAACCAAGATCTTAAGTGAATAAAACAAGAATGCTGTATCTGGAGGGGGAGATAGGTTCTTTAGTTAGTGCTGTTTCTCCATGTGCATTTATACTCCTCTGTGCCACCTCTGTAATGGATTTCTTTTTCAGATTGCTGGCTCACAAAACCGTGTGTATCTCACAGCAGACAACTTGGTATTGAACCTGCAGGATGAGGGTTTCACCAGGTAAAAGGGCCAGATGGCTGGATTTATCCGCACCCTACCTGTGAAGCTGGTCCCCTTTCTGGAGTGCTCTCAGGATCTTTTCTCTGAGAGGACTCTGATGCCAGAGGACACAGCCAAGTAGGCAACAGTCTTTCTTACTGTGGAAACTGAGACTTTTGTTTAATCAACTTACTCTTGTTTTTCTTCTGTTTCCCCCTCCCTTGCTGCGTTTCCTGACACACAGAGGAAGGTAAGGCACTGTTTATTTTGATCCTTTTGTTACTACTTGGAACAAGGGTGTTGATGTTTGCCTGGTGCCTGGGATGTTTCTGGCTTGGGCCTTTCTGGCCACAGGAAGTTTATTCCATCTCTACCTCAGTTCCCATTTGTGATGTGAAACTTGAAGCTTTCCTTGCAAGGGGCACACAAACGTCTACATCAAGTAAGAGATACTCAGTAGTTGGAGCTCTGTGTGTCTGTCCCATAAGGAACCTTGCATGGGAAAGGTAGGAGTAACCGAGGAGTGTGCTCTGATCCGTCCCGCATAGACAGGGCATCCTGCGTTTACGGCAAAGAGGGCTGTAAGAAGGCAGTTAGATGATTGTAGGAACTTGTGTTGGTTTGGGGTAATAATGTCTAGGAAAGATGCTTGTATTACTCTCCAAAAGCTTTCTAGTCCATGCTTGAAAACCTCGTTCCCTGCTTTCAGAACTGGCAGGAGTTTGGTGGCTTTGCCTAATCTGTTAAGTGTTTACTGGACAAGGCAGTGCCAGCTGAGCTAGTAGCATGCAGCTAAAAGTTCAAATGTCTTGGAGACGAGAAAGGAAGCCAGAGCTGGTTTCTTTGCTGTGGGATCTCTGATTGTAAGATTCTTTTTCTTTACCTCTGAACAGATTCTGTCTTATTTGTCCAGAAGGCTTTAAGGGGCTTTGAAATAAGTACCTAATAGGAAGGACTTGGAAGTCCAGATCCTTTGGGTGTGACACCCCACACCCCCAAGTCTATAGTGAGAGTCTGGTTCAGCTTTGCTTGTGCTTTCTGGACTAATGACTGGCTTCTGTCTCCCTTTCAGTGATAGTCTCCTACTCAAACAAGGGAAGAAATGAAAGAAACGAAAGCCTCCTAGAGCCAGCAGCGCTGACCAGCAGAAGATAAGAGTGAGGAGTGTTGAACTCCCTCCGCTAGCATTGTTTGCCCTCACGTTGAAGTTAATCCAGTAGCCAGATCTGGTTCCCATGCCCCTGCTCCATCTGTGGTGATCCAGTTACCGGATTGGGCTCTGCCTCTAGGAAGCTGTAATTCCTTCCTCGCCCCACCAGTTAAATTTGGGGACAGGGCAAGAGGGCTTAACGGTATTAACCCATGTGGATGTATTAATTCACCTGTAATCTTCATTAATCTTATGATTTGTGTAGGGTAAAATCAGAATTCTTTTTTGGCCAAGCGAGGGAGTTCTGCTGCCATCAGCACTAGGCTTTTTTTTTTCTGGTAAATTTTGTTTCTCTTTCACTCTTGATCCCAAGAGAACCTGGAACTGAATTAGGAAAATGTCATTCATTAGGTGCCTGTCACTGCTGGAATATCTATTTGTGTCACTGCTCAGTGATTCTTTCAAACATTTGTAAAAATTAAAAACCCCAAAATTTATACTGTGTCTAAGTGTGCTTAGTGCCTGAAAAGGAGGTTGCTTTGCACAGGGAAGGCGGAACAGAGCCTTTATTGGGTTGAAGACAGAATCAGGATGTTGCGAAGAAAGGAGCAAGAGAAATACCCTCCTCTTCACTGAGAGATCACAGGGTCGAGAGAGAATGGGCAAGTGTGGATGTGACCAGCATTTATGTACCCCAGTATCCTCAAAAGCAGATTCCCAGGGGACCTTCCTAACTATTTCCTTGAGCAGCCTAAAGTCTGCTCTCCCAAAATCCAGGGCAGTAGCTCTACTGGCATTTTTTCCTCATACCACCAAAGATTTTAAACTCGACTATTTCAGCATCACGATGGCCAAGACAGCCACCCACGAGACCATCTGTATTTACAACCAACCATCTCTATTTACAAACAACTCCAGCTTAAGCTCTCCAATGAAGAAAAGAGGCCTTTAGGGACCTCTTACTTGGGTGAAGCAGAGCACAAGATGTTTAAAGGAACAGATATAATGTATGGATTCCTGGTTTTACAACTCGCTGTTACTGGAAATCATAGCCATGACTAATACCTGTATGTCTTGACTTGCAACATCAAGGAAGCACCAGTTTTTTTAGATATAATGTATGGATTCCTGGTTTTACAACTCGCTGTTACTGGAAATCATAGCCATGACTAATACCCGTATGTCTTGCAACATCAAGGAAGCACTAGTTTTTTTGAACCAGCTTTGAAAATGCATTCTCAAATAGCCACCCAAAAATAATCTGTATCTAACAGTGCCTTAAGTGTAAAGCAGAGTAGGTGGCTTATTTCAGTGCTGCATTTCTTGATGTACAATCATTAAAGTTTTTGTTCAGTCTATATGCTTTGCCGACAGTGGATATTATGGACACATTAAGCTCTGGTATTTAAGCACAAATGAGGTTCTCAGAGTAACACAAGCTAGCCCCACCAGCTGTCTTTGTCTTCATGCTTTGGGTATAGCTTAAGCTAATGGTTGTGCCTTGCTTTAGGCTGTGGCAGCTGTTTAAGAAGGAGGAGAATTGGATCCTGTCCATTGAAGCTACCCAGAAGTCAAAGCAAAGGTAGGTGTTTCCTTAGAACAAGTCTTTAGCCTGATGGCTTAGAAGAGGGGATCTGGCATCATTCACAGTACATCTTCACCCATCTTTACTTCCCTGCCCGTTGTTTTCCCGACTGTCCCTTTCCTGCTTTTTCCTCTGGTAGCAGCAGAGTTGCAAAGCCAGCCAGTAAATAGATGTGCCTATTGGGTCACCGGCCAAGGGAAGCTGAAGTCTGGCACGTGGAAGGGTCTGCTGAGAAAGTATCATCTACCTTCCAAATGCTTCCAACCAAGTTTCTTGCCCTATCAGATGACAGCAATGACTATCGCTGTGCCTGTGCCATGCAATATTGGCTTGGGGAATGCTATTCTGGGTATGAGCATGGCTGAAATTACTACAGCATCTATAGCATTTGTCCACTCCTCTGTATACTGTCCAACCTTGCATTGGCTCTGTTTATGCATTTGGCACCAGATCAAAGAAGGGAACTTAGCTGAAGTTACCTAAATCACCGTGCCCATTATCCTGCCACTGCCTTGCTGATGGGGTGCCTGCTTCCAGCTGGTTTGTACAGACTGGTAGCTGCTTCACCTTGCCAGCTCCCAGGCAGGTATGTCACCTTGCAGGCACATTGGCCATTGCCACTGCATTACAAGCTACATGGAACAGAGTTCAAGGTACGTCTCATTCCTTCGCTTTTCTACCTCTTCCCCTATCTGGGTTTGTGCTCTAAACTGAGAGGAGAGAGCCTGGTCCTAAGATCCCCCTGCCAAAGCAGGGGACAACTACAGCTGGACTTTTAAAGTGCTCAGCATGGTCCTGTGTCAGACAGCTGATAGTGGTTGATTGTGCAGTTATCTCCCACATGGGCCCTAGATGTGGCTCAGACCAGACAAAATTCCCTGTCCCGCATTTCCAAGCGTTCTTTGTCTGGATCTTAGGTCACTTTGTGACCTAGCTCAATCTTCCCTAAGCGGGACTGAGCTTTTCCTTCCATCAGCTCTAACCAGGTCCTCCTCCAGGACACCTGAGCCATCTTTTTCTCTGAGTAGCAAATGCCCACAGCCTAAGCAGTACCTTTACCCATATATTAAGGATTCCCCAGCACGTTCTCTGCAATCTAAGCCAGCTGCCACAGAAAGATTGAGGTCTGCACTCTTTAGCTGTGGCTTTATCCAAATTCTCTCAGCATTCTCTCAAATGGTTCCTGGGTACAGTTCACAGCCTGGGGCCTAGTTTTAACTGGCAAGGCTTTCGAAACTATGCTGAGTCCCATTCTGACACCACCAAGGATAAGCTCCAGCACTAAGGGATGCTCTCCGGCATTCACCAAATGATGTAAATAGCAAGTGGGAAGGGACCTCTGAAGGTCTTCAGTCCAGGCTGCTGCTGCAAGTCCAGCACTAAGGGATGCTCTCCGGCATTCACCAAATGATGTAAATAGCAAGTGGGAAGGGACCTCTGCAGTCCAGGCTGTTGCTGCAAGTGGCACTATTACCAGCACTAGGTCAGATCAGCTGTGGCTTGGTCCGTTCAAGTATTGGAAACCTGTGAGGACAGAATTCCCCCTCTGAGCATCTGTTTGAATGCTGTCTGATAAACCCAGTCTTAGTGTTCAACCTGAACCTCCCAAGCTGCAATTTGGGACCATTGCCTCCGGTTTTACTGTCTGCCACTACCATCATCTTACCACCCCTTGGTGTAGTTGTAGATGGGAGTAGCTTACCCCTCAGCCTCCTCTTTACCAGACTAAACAATCCAGCTCCCTTAGCCCCTCCTTGTAGGTGACTGACTAGTATCTGTAAAGACACAATGTGGCCATGCTCTGGTCTACCTTCTCCATAACGATGAAGTTTCATTTCTACCCAGTGACACCTAGGGAGGAGCAGTCAGGCACTACACTGTTTACTGAAGCAGCCCTTGTGACTTACTCTCCAGCTCAGGTTGGATAGGATCAAAAAGACAGATGAGGCAGATGACAAAATAACTACTGATTGGGGGGCATGAGGACAACTTTTCCAGATGCCAAAACTTAAGTGCAAAAGGCTGCATGTGAGTTTGTCACAGCTAACTTTCTGTGCTCAGACTTACCTGATGACTACCAACACTCAATCCTCACAGCAAGGAGCCACCGTAATCGGTCACAGGTTCTGTTCAGGAGTCTGAAGGCTGCGGGAAGTGATGAAATCTAAGCTGGAGCCATTCTTGTAAGTCTTTGCAGAGCTGCAAGTGAAGCCAGGAGTACAGCTATACTCAAAGAGAAATTATAGAAAAAACCTTTTGGGACTCAGCATTCAAACAAACACAAGTTTATTTACAAACAAAAGAGAAAACATGGCCATCACATCAAATTCTGGTATATTTACAGCATCCAATTGAGGGGTCAAATAGAAAAGGTATTGTAGGGCAGAGGGTTGGTATTAAGGAAAGTGGAAGTTTCCTGTTGAATTGCAGAGGAGCTGAGCCGAAACAGGCCAAAACCTTTAAAAGCTGAGGCTTCGGGGAACACTGACAGGCTAAACTCTAACTCACAGCAGTGGGCAGAGATGCAGCTCCTGTAAAGAGCTTCCGTAGCTCTTCCTGGAGAAGTCCACTGAAGCTGACACAGCAGAGGTGAGTTTGGGCCCCAGTGCTCCACGGGCAAGAGAAAGAAGGGGCATGATTTTTGCCTGTTAATGAACGATGAAGGGGCAGCAGGAGACTTCGCTGGCCTGCACAGGCAAGGGACAATGAAGGTGAGCTGAGCTGGGAAGCAGTCTGGTTCAGGGCGTTGAAAGGTGGCGCGGAAGAGAAAGGGAAGACCTAGTTCCAGTCCAATAATGAGGAATGCAAGACAGGTCAGCCTGGACATGAGCTTCAGTCCTCCACCCCAGGTTCAAAACCCCCATGGGGCTACCTGCAATGTATGCTTATTTTTTCTTTAGTGAGCCTTTCAGCTTCTTCTCTGAGGAGCGCTGTTTCCGCACCTTCTCCTCCTTTTTCCCCAAGTTCTCATAAACCGTTGACTCCTCTTTCTGCCTGTAAGACCAGGGAAAAACAAGGGAAAAAGTGAGCAAGAGGAAAAAGCCAGCTGAGCCAGCAGGAAGACTATTGCCAGAGGCAGGCGTAGCTGTGCCTCTGGTTTAGGTGAGCTCTTACTTGGAGGATTTTCGTGAAGCCTTGGCATGCACGTTCCTCACTGCAGGGGGGTAGGCAATGTTCCCATACTCGGACTCATTCGGCTTGCCTTTCTGAGACTACAAGAGAGAAAAAACAAGCTGAGAAGAGCATGGCCTGGGAGAAGCATGTGAGGCATCATGGAAGAGTTCCGGCTGTTTAACCATGTGTCATGCTAAGATCTCAGTGGAGGCTGGTGGATTGCTGAAGTCCTCAGGCTCAGTGCACTCTACCCACTGCCATCACAGAGGCGAGCAGCAGGGATGTAAACGCATTCTTGTAGAGGGGTGAACCGTGGGGCAACAAATTTCTGGAGGCGCTGGAATGCCTGAGAGTGCCACGTGTCAGCTAAAGAATACTGAACAGGTAGCAGTAGCTACTGGATGCTGCCAGAGGCTACAAGGAGAGACAAAAGATGCCACTTATCAGCTAGCAGGAGAAAATCCTGCAACTTGCGGAACCAGGATGGGAGAGACAAAGAGGAAAGGAGAGGGCAAAGTCTTTGCCTGTCCTAGATTCAGCTTGTAACACAACAGCACTTGGTGGAGGCGTTATATAGAAAGTAGTTGAAATAATTGCATTAAAACTTACTGCTGTTTAGCAGTTCAGAAAGGGTTGGAACTTGAGCTGCTAATGTTGTCCCCTGAATTTTATGAAGAGGAACAGGGACTCAAATCTTGGTGCACCATTGTAGTCTATGTAGGTCCCAGTGCTAGCTTAAACCTTGGGAAACAGAGCACTGGGGCTCAGAGCCAGCACCATGCAGGGCCTAGACTCACAGGACAGGAAAGTAGAGTCCCCTTTCTCACCTGGATAACTTCCAGCTTTTTCTTGGTTGTCTCTATGAACTGGCAGATGGCCATGTAGATGAACTTGTACTGGGCCTCCGTCTGCACCATCCCTGAGCGTTGGGCCCTCACCATCTGGATGGTCTTCTGGATGTCAATGTCACAGTCCAGCCCTAGCAAGGGGCACCAGAAAAGCTTATGGATGTGTTCACTGCCCCCCTCTCCCAATTCTCCACGGAAAGCAGTCACAATGGAGGTCAGTCAAGAAGTTTCCACCTCCCTTCATACTGTTTACTCCTGTATGGACCGCCTATCCCTCCTTCCTGCTCAACATCCTTCAAGTCTGGCCCTGGAGGAAGAGCCAAGCTCAGGTAAAGCTGAAGCCACAGTAAGTAACTGGCAATGGTGCAGAGATCCAGCAGCTGCCACATAGCAAGGACAGCACAACCTTCTCAGGGCTGTGGCAGGATCTCTCCCACTGACACCTGATAGTTTTCATCCATTTGCAGCTGGACTTAAGGGCACAGCCCGACTGGGTAGGCCAGTTCACTTCAAGATACTTTGGTGTCCTCTTACCCTTGGTGGAGATTGTTTCCACTATCATATCAATGACGATGATAGTCCCAGTGCGGCCAATCCCAGCACTGCAAGGAGAGGACAAGCAGAGGTCAGAGCAATACAGCTCCTGAAACAAAATGCAGCTGCTTCTGGGGAAGGATGTGGCACTTGTAGCAGCTGTTCAGCAATGCCACAAAAGTCACGGATTCAAAAAGCAGAGAGTTTGGTTTGGGGGCACCGAAGAGGAAAAAGCAAATGACGGGGCTTGCATATGCTTCATTTGCAAGTCTTGGGGAACAGCTGGTGCAGCAGAACACACTTGCTGTACCTCACCCTAGATAAAGGACGGAGAATGTTTCAAACCCCAGCCTCTGTACCAACCTGCAATGCACCAGAATAGGCCCTGCATCTGGGATGCTCTCTTGCTTCTGGTTTATTTGGTCGAGGAAGCTGAGGACTCCTCCTGGCTCGCTGGGTACACCGTGGTCAGGCCAGCTCAGGTACTGGTAGTGCCAGATCTCACGCACAGCCTTACCCTGATAATAACAAAACACCCCACTGGTAAAACTGCAACCCAGTCCTATCCCTGGCCTCTGTCCCAGTGAGCGGTGGGTCTGAAGCCAGAGGGAATCTCTACCTCCTGCACGCTTCTTGATGATTCCACTAGTGTGATTCCAGCCCAAACCAAGTGGGAACAGCAACCCCAAGAATGATACAACAGCAGCATCACCACAGCACCCAGCACTTCCCAGCCTTAGACGTACAGCGACTGTTAGACCCATGGGCTCGATAACAGCCCTCGACCAGGCACACTCACGTTATCCATCGGACACACACGGAGGTGCCGGAGTTTGTACTCCAATGCATCATGCTCCCCAGCGTTCTCCACAAGATAGGGACCGTATTCCTTCGTGCTGCCCACCTCTGGCCAGTAAGGCACACATTTGTTCTGTGTGGGCAGAGAGGGCAGGGTGAGGATGGGCAGAAGGCAGGGAAGAGAAAAAAAGCAGAGCAGTTGTTGAAAGGGAAAAGAGGGCAGCCCCAAGACACCTACAAACTGCTACTTACCCGCCCTTTTTCTACCTCCCGTGTAGTCATCACAATAATGCGAGTGTTCTCCTGCCACACCATTTGCCAGAAGTCATTGACTGTGGCATCCAGGCAACCCTGGCTAGCGATGTAGGTCTTGGTGCACTCATCGGGGCTGATCAGGTTGTTCTGAGTGTGGACAGGGGAAGATCAGGAGGGCTGCAGGAGCAGGCAGGCCTTCCCCTATTTTGGGCATACAGTCATCTTTCAAGAGTCTCACCTTGACATAGTTGGCATTGATATAGTCAGATCCAGGTATATTTGGGTCCCTTCCTTGGAGGACAACTCTGGAGTGATCAACTGGGGATGCAGTGAAAGAATAAACAGAGCAATGAGATACTCTGTGCCCAGCCACGTGAAGCTCCTTCACTGTCCCACGCCATGCTACCCAGTGCATGTGGCATGCCCTGTATTTTCACCTCTCTTTCTCTGGGGTCAGACCAATCTCACCCTGTCCTCCCATCTCTCTACTCCTATGATGGACCACCAGAAGCTAATGAGTCTGATGCAACCCTGCCTCCTTCCTTCCAGGACATGAAAAGGATGTGACCTCTCTCATCAGCTCTTAAATCCTGAATGCCGCACACCTTGTAACCCACTCAGGAGGATAGAGCGAGCTGAGGCAGGGCCAGGGATGACTCGGACAGCTCTTCATTGCCTGTCTGTGTCTGTTTGGGTTTTTTTATAGTGGAGAAGGAAGACTCACAGGGCAAGATGTTCTTGTATCGGTTCTTGCTCTTGTTTTCAGGTCTCTGACCCTCAAGACGGTCAAACAGCTGCTTGGCTTCCTGTTTTTGCAGACTCTGAGAGCAGAAGAAAGAATAGTCATGGCAAGATAACAATGTATGACTGGGAAGGTGGGCACTCAGAGGAACAGTGGTGACTCTGGGGACACATGGGCATGCTTATGAGGGAGCAGAGAAGTGAAAAGCAAACCTAAGACTTGAAAAGTCCAGGGTTCATGCCCTTACTGTCTTGGTGAGTCATTCTTCCAACCATGAAAAACTACATTTCTACCTCACTGGGTTCACTTAAAGATGACACTCACTCCCCAGAGGAATTGGTTCCAAACAGACTTCTTTCAGAGATAAATTGACAGGAATTTACAAGACACCTGAGAAGTTTTTGTCCAGGAAGAAATCAAGGATGGCAAATGAGGTGGTGCACAGGTACTTCCCAAAAAGCCAGAATAATGTCCCCCAGGAGTTTCTTACATCAAATTCCTCCCAGAATCCAGCCTTGGATGTCTCCTCAGATAGACTCTTCTTGTTCAGTTCCTGCACTCTATTCTCAATGTCAGCAGCATTCACCCTGGTAGCATAGTAGGGCTGGGGATGGGAAAACACAATGGGTTGGCATGACAGAGAGATGCTGCTGGAGAGCGAAGTCTCCTCTGTGTGCTGTGGAGAAAAGCAGGAGAGGGACACAAAGCAGAAACAAACAGCAAGTGGGTCCCTCCAAAGGATCCCTAAGAACAGAGGAAACTGGATTTACCTGCTTCAGGTACACAAAGGAGCCAGACACCTCCTCAATTCCAGTCTTCTTGAAGTGCTCCACCAGATCTGCCAAGCTGTCAAACGTTTCAGGACCTCCAACTGTGTAGCGTCCATTCTAAGTGGAGAAAGAACGTGTAATGTCCTGTTCATAACATTCCAATAGACAAAACTGATAATGCTAAGGGAAAAGGTAACACTGGGGTGCAAAGCCGTAGGCACTACCCTGTGCCATCTAGAAAAGCATCTCCTCTGGCAGGGAGGTCAAACAGTATTTTGCCCTGAGAACACTAAGTTCATAGCATGGTGAACTGACTCATGTTCTCAGTGGATGGAAGCCCAGAGAAGATATATTGCCCTCAGCTCTCATTTAAGGTCAATTGTTTTCTGTCTTTGAAATCTCCCTCCACTCTCTGCATCATCACACACGAAAGAAATAGGAGACCCTGCGACAGCCAACTTGGCAACATCCTTCAGACTAAGTGTGGAGGCCTAGCAGATGCCCCTCCTCCTCCTCCATGAGCTTTTAACTCTTTTGATGAACTTGTAATTAGATTGTGAATCCTCCTCTCTCTTTCACCCCAAACTCCCTGTAGTGGAGTTCTTGGTCACGCTGAGCCCTCTTTCCTCCTGTGTCTGAACACCCAGCACTGCTCATGGTCACCCGGGCTGGGCCGAGGACATAAGGAACCTGCAAGGTGACAGCACTTTGATCCAAAGTCAAAAACACTGCTGGTGGTAATCAAGCTGACAGGGCCCATGCTTTTGAGGACATAATCAGCAGAGACATATTCCACTCCCCTTCCTTTTGCTCTCCCAACTGCTCACCTCACACATGATCTTGATGTGCGTGACTTTGAGTCGGGCCCCAGAGGCACTGGTTGCCCCAGCTGGTGGAGCATCAGACCCAGGTTTAAGCTGGTCAGTGAGGACAGACAAGACAAAATCCCCAGGTTTGCTGAAGCTCTCCCGCACCAAGAAGGTCCAAGGGGTGCCTTTGGCCTGGAGAAGTGACTCAGCTGCAGAGCCTGACAGATGCCCATGGTACCACCTAGAAAAAAACAAGGGAGGGCCAGGAGACAGGTGGAGATGCAGGTAAGTGGATGCCCTTGAGCTGACAAATGAAGGACAGCAACACTGGGGAAGGGTGAGGGAGGAAGAAAGGAAGAGGGAGACGGAGGGAAGGAAACAAAGGGAGAAGCAGGATCTTGGGAAAAGCGGATGAGACAGAAAGAAGTAGAGAGCTGGCAAGAAAAGGAAAGGGCAAGGGTTGAGATGGAGGTAGAAAGGACCCAGAGAGCGCCAGAGGACACAGTGGGAAAGCACCAAGCATGACCCAATTGTGTGATACACCCAAGCACAGGTAAGCAATGCTTGTTGGTTTGAAGAACAGTTGAGGGAGTGTAGTCCATGGGTTTCAGCACCTCCCAGCACTATTGGGATTCTAGCCTTACTGCTGCAAGGTGCTTCGGAAACTCAGGCACCAGGGAAAAAAAAATAAACCCCCAGTACATCAGAAACTTTCCCATTGGATTTAGCAGCACCCAGATGGCTGTGTTGAGATCAGCTCCATTAAAGAACCATCCCAGTCACCTCTCTTTCTGAAACTCAGTCACCTCTTCAATCGAAGGATAATCCCCATTCTCTTGGCACATCACACCGCAGCAATCAGCCTAGCCATGGGAGTGCAGCCCATATTCTGCTCCTGGTACTCATCACTGTTGTTGATCCATGTGCACGTTCCTGTCCCCAATGCAAACACCCAGTCAGCAGCTCCTTATCTCCTCTCAGCACAAGTTCAGGAGCATCCTCATTTGACTGAGGTGCTCTCTGCCTTGCTGCAGGACTGGACCCAGGGCACAGAGGGACACAAGCGTGGTGCAGATGGCACAGCTGGTGCCAATGGTAGAGCTGCTGCCAAGCCCCTTCCCACCTACAAAAGTCTCTTGGGGTGTGTGTGCCTGCCTGGTTGGATCTCACTGCACTGTGCGGTGAGTGTAAGTGATGGTCTCCAAATCACAGAATCGATGAGGTTGGAAGCGACCTCTGGGATCACTGAGTTCAGCCTCTGTCCTAACACCACCATGCCAACTAGACCTCACTGAGTGTCACATCCAGTCTTTTCTTAAACACCTCCAGGGATGGTGACTCTGCCACCTCCCTGGACAGCCCATTCCAATGCCCAACAACCCTTTCTGTGAAGAAATGCCGCCTCATTTCTAGCCTGAACTTCCCCTGGTGCAGCTTCAGACCGTGCCTTCTTGTCCTGTCACTGGTTGCCTGGGAGAAGAGACCGACCC
>NW_009602565.1:0-10404 GCF_000690535.1 Cariama cristata | reverse complement strand
AGGATGCTGTTGGCCTTCTTGGCCACCTGGGCACACTGCTGGCTCATGTTCAGCCGGCTGTTGAGCAACACCCCCAGGTCTTTTTCCGCTTGACCACTTTGTGACCACTTTCAACTCTTCCCCCAGCCTGTAACACTGCATGGGGTTTTTGTGGCCAAAGTGTAGGACCCATCACTTGTTCTTGTTGACCCTCATGCTGTTGGTCTCGGCCCATCTATCCAGTCTGTCTAGGTCCAGGTCACTACAAGCAGGCTGGGAGATGGAACAACCCTGGCCTCCCCTCCTACTGCTGGGCTGCAGATCCATAGCTAACGCGACAACCTTTGCTTTTAGGAACAGCATATAAATAGCAAAGGCAACAGGAAACCAGAAGTAAAAATAGAGCCCTAGTAGGTCTGCTGTGATGGGTCAAGGTGTGTTCAGCTGTTTCTGGGGATGCTGCCCCAGTGCAAGCAGGGCTCTTGGCCCTGCAGAAACTCCAGATGTGGTCCAGGTTGTCTTTGTGCAGATCCTCCAGTTCCTCATGCTTATTCCAAGCTCCACAGTCTCTTTGGACCACACCAGAAAGTCCTGGGTGGTACTGCCAAGTAGAGATGCGGAAGACCATGTTCACAGCAGTTCTGTCCTCCTTTCACAAAACTCGCTTGGGAGCTGGAGCTAGAGATCCAAATTATAGAAAGTTGAGAGCTGTGTGCTCTGGGCACTGGGAAATGCTCTGAATCATCCCACTCCTCCCAGTACCCATTTTCTGGTGGAGCTTCTACTGGATCTGAACCCATCTCAGCCCAGGGGCCACCACAGCCTTGGTGCTCCTGCCCTGGCCCCTTCACTCCTTCCCAGCTTGGTGTCAGGGAGGGGTTTCGGGCCCTTCTCCTCCAGCAGGGACGGGCCTGGTTCAAACAGGCCCCTCTGGTCCTCGGACATCCCCATCTCCAGCTGCAGCCGTGTGCTGGGCTCTGCGTTCAGGGGCCGTTACAGCACAGCTGCTGTGCCAGCCGAAGGCTGTGTTCACTGCAGCTCTGTCCCACTTCCACAGAGCTGCCTTGGCAGCTAGAGACACAGCCATTTTGGCCATCTCCCCTGGTGAACAGCATTTCAAAAGCAGGTAGCTGTTGCATCAGACTGACTTGCAACGCTCCTCCCTGCTCCCGCTCTTTGCAGATACCGCAACAAGCACCAGCCACGCTCCGTACATCATTGCGCACACCGCCATCACAGCCAGGCTGATGCTCAATATATGAGCCAGTGTGGTTAGAGCTGTGGGACTGGGT
The DNA here is from genome assembly GCF_000690535.1 of Cariama cristata. Taxonomy (NCBI): domain Eukaryota; kingdom Metazoa; phylum Chordata; class Aves; order Cariamiformes; family Cariamidae; genus Cariama; species Cariama cristata. The sequence goes on along the minus strand of NW_009602565.1, from coordinate 9,133 downwards.
TTGATGCCCATGGAGCAGCCATCACTGGAGGTCTGGGGTGGTACTGGTGTCTATGCTGAACTTCTATCTGTTCCCAAGAATTGAAATGGAGTTCAGGAGGCCATGACCCAGTCACAGAAGCAGCTGCAGCATTCATCCACCCCTGCATCTGGCTGGAGCAACACATTCCTCTACACAGCATCTAGGAATCATTTTGACAGCAAGATGTGGCAGACAGTTATTGTGCGTTGGCAAGTAACTTCTGTTGATCGTGACCTCACGCGCTGCAAGAAGTAGCTGGTAACTTTCATCGCATGGCAGTCATTAAGTTATGAACTTCCTCCCAAAGAAGTGTTCAGCCACCATGTGCCATTGCTCAGATGCCCCCTGGGGAATGGTTGACCCCTCCTGCTCATCAGAGAGCTCCCCGGGCCTCCCCTCCACAGGTAGGAAGGGGTTAATGGGTCCCGCTCCCCCCTCCCTTCCCCCAGTAGAGCCCAGCTCTTCATCAAAGCCACGTGATGGAAAATCACTTGGGGAGAGAGTGAGAGGAGCTTTCGTAAGAGCCTGACGGGGGGAGAAGTTTCCAACCGCAGGGAGGAAGGGAGGAAACTGCAGGGCCACAACCCAACGGCCTTGAGTGGAGAGGACAGTGGGCAGGCAGACGCTGGCCCCTCTGCAGCCTGACCCCAGAGTAAGCAGGGGTGTACCCAGGCGCTTTGCCCAGGGCATCTTTGCTCCCTGTCTCCAGGCGCACAAGGAGGACATGTCAACCCCAAAGTGCGGCACAACTGCTCCCCGAGCTGCATCAAAGAGCCTGAAAGCACAACGCAAGGGCAAAACCACCTGATTTGATTTAGGAACTTAGTGTCAGAGACATATGCAAAGCGGGGACAGGAAGGAGACTAAGCAGGCTAGGAATAGCAAGGGAACACAGTCCTGCTCTCAGCTACGTGAGTCACCCAGGCCCCAAACAACCAAGGAGGTTGGACTGGGGCAAGACTGAGGGTTTCCACATAACATGTCACTCTACGGACCGCTGCAGACCCATAACTAACATCACAACCTTTGCTTTTAGGAACAGTATATAAATAGCGGAGACAACAGGAAACCAGAAGCAAAAATAGAGCCCTACTAGGTTTGCTGTGATGGGTCAAGGTATGTTCAGCTATTTCTGCAGATGCTGCCCCCATGGAAGCATAGGAGGCTACGGGAGGCAGGAGACACTTTTTGCAGGGTTTGCCCTAGGGATGCAGGCAGGGCAGACAGAAGGGCATGAAACACAGAGGAGGTCTCGTCACAGACAATATACCAGCTGCTTTGCTTTCTGCGTACCTCTCTGTAGTGGGGTCGGAACAGTTGAGCGGGTATCGCAAGTCGATGATGGTTCCATCTTTGTCCTGCAGTGAGCCCTGTTGCTGCGTGTAGTACTCCACCAGTTCTGACAAGGTGGCAAACTTCTCCCCTCCATATAGGTCATAGAAATCCCCAGTATTCTGGATGCGGATGTGGGTTACCTGATCACCAACCCTGTGGGATGATGCAGAGAGCAGTCCAGTGAGGCGGTTGGAAAAGAGGCAGAAAATGCTCTGCGTCACCTCCTGCTGTGGAACCAGAGCAAACTATACCAGTGAAAGGAGATGACTGGAAAGAGAAGCTCCTGGGGCAACTTGAGGGAGGGTCTAGAAGATGCTGGGAAGCTCAAGTCCTTTTACAGCTTGGAAAGAATTCAGAGGCATAAGGACAGGATGAAGAAGACACCAGAGAACATGTGAGGATCTAAGCATTCTGCATATGTAACCCTGAAAAGACCGAAGTTGGGGTTCAAGTTACTTACCGGACTGAAAGAGAAAAATCCCCCTGATTCTTCCGACTGGGTCTGGCCAGAAAGCTCCCATGGACACCTCGTCCCTTCAGTAAGGCTTCAGCTTCCAGCCCACTCAGGTCACGGTGAAACCACCTAGCAGAGCAGATAAAACCAAGACCAAGTGAACAAAAAAGGCCAGGCACTATTGTGGAGACTTGTACAGTGAAGAAGGGTCCCCGGTCAGTATCCCTAGAGATACCCATACAGGTGACAGCCAGCAGCAGCATCCCTTCCAACCCGATACCTCCCTCAGGCTCTGAAACCTTTCCATGGAGACACAGCTTGCAGGATGATCCCCTCTCTGATCTGTCCTACTTTCCTGGCCCCCCTCCTTATACACACACACACTTCTCAGCCCCTCTTACCTCACCATTGTGGAGGGCAAAAGAAGAGAAGGCCAACTGGCTACCACCAAAGCAACTCAAAAAACACAGAGGAAAAATCAGTTTGCGCTGGTGAGGAAAGGGAAGTTGGAGGTCTGTGCTGGAGCACCCAACGCCAAGCTGGTTTTGCACCTCGTGGGAGCTGGCCATGTATTTCTCCTGGCGTCTACCGTCAATCCATTCAGACTCTCTCCATCCACCTGTGTCGCGATACGCGCCTTGGTCTCGGTGCCCCTGCGCAGCGCTGCTGGGCACAGGCAGGCGCCAGCCCCTGCGCGGCTCCAGGAACAGGAAGCGCTCTGAGCCATCCACTCCCCAGCCCCAAGCTGCTTTGCGCACACTTCTGCTTCTCCTTTTGTGTCTTTCCTCCCCATCCCCCCTGTTATTCTTGGGTCCCTATCTTTTTTCACACCAGGGATGACTCTACGAGTGCATCTTAGGTCCCGGCCGTGCTCAAAAAATTCAGTTCTGCTCTGCCTCTGTTCCCCTTTTTCCCCCAAAAGGCCAGTAAGAGACATGGTGCCAAGTGGACCACGGCTGCCTGGGGTCACCCACACACCTGCAAGGCCGAAGCAGGCAGCAGAAGCTAGCACACGTTGAGCAGCGAAGCACCCTGCTGCAGGTTACGACCGCCCAGGCACACAGCTTGGCTCTGCTGGGCTGCCCTCAGCTACCCAGCTGAAACCTCCATATTCCAGCTCGCTGATGAAACCTCTGGGCAGAGAAATATCCTACGTGCTCTGTACAGCCACAGGGGGAAATTTGTGCAAACCCAGAGCTGCAGACCGTGAGGTCCAGGCTAGGATGCACAGCACCGCCTTCCTGAAAACAGCCTGCTGGGGCCGTGGCTGACACGAGCACTGGTAGCTCGAAAGGGATGGGGTGGGAGGTGCTGTGGAAGCTGCCCAGCAAAGCAGGCAGAGAGCAGGACAAACAGCTGCTCCTTACAGCGGGCCCACGCAGCACCAAGAGAGCTTAGCCTAGGACCTTCAAGATCCCAGTACAGCAAACTGAGGCCAAAGCTGTCAACCTGGACAACTAGATACAAAGAAGGAAAACTAACCATTTCCAGTTACAGCCCATGACTGCCCTTCTTCCATAGCACTGGTTTCAAGGTCTGCACGTCCCATGAAAGCATGGGAGCTAAGCAGTGGCCAAAGAGGATCCAGCTGGCAAAGGAGCCCGACTTTTCCATGGAGTCAGCTCAGCTACCCTGTGTGGTGGTGTGGGCAGCAGGAACAGCAAGAGACTTGCTCTTTTCAAGTATCAGCAGCTGCAGACTTCCCCACACACCACCAAACTGGGAAATCCCGCAAAAAGCTGAACAGACTGCTAGCAACGACCAAGACAAAACTCGTGGCCAAGACAGAAACTAACAATAAAGGGAAGTACAGGAGAGATGAGTAGGAAGCTAAACTTCATTGCTAGAAAGGCAACCCAGGCACCTATAACAGCTTCCTTTGAAATGCTTCTAGTTTCACACTCATGATGAGCCGGGATGTGGTAAGCTGCAGGGATCCAGCCGTACTGACTTAAACCTAATATTTAAAAAAAAAAAGGAGACTTTAAAGGCACAGAGACCTGTGGCTCAAGGGAACAACTTCTACACAAAGTTGTAGAAGTTGCACCTAAAAGACTGCACCTAAATCAGAGCCAGTCTAACACTGGCACAGGAAAGAAATATTGTTTAGTGGTAGGAGAGAAATGACAGGAACTTCTAGGCAGAAGTCCCAAAAGAGAATTCCTGATATCAAAAGAGTATTAGATTATGTAGGGTCAATATGAAGCCACAGTAGACAAAAAAAAACAAACAACCTAGGCATCCCTACACCTTACAAACTGGCTGAGGGAGAAAAATCTGTCCAAGGAAGAGAACATTCATGGGATACAGGGGAACAGGGGAAGAGCAGGGCAGCAAAGAGCCCAGATCAGAATAGAAAGGGTGAGTTAGCACTAAACCCACGTGAGTCTGTACCTTCCAGTAGGGCCAGCCACAGGGTGCAGTGTAACACAAGCATCAGTACTTGTGTGGATACAAATCCCAAATCACGTAATTTACAGGATGAATTTATACTTCTGGTTGCTTTCAGCTCAGGAAAGGAGTGGATGCACACAGCTGCCTTGGTGTATTTGATCTGGGCCATCTAATTAAAAACTACCAGGGAGGAGCTCCAGCTGGTAAGGGAAATACCACAGCAGAGAAGCAATTGGTTGGTGTCTTTGAGGTTGCTCTGCCAAATGGCTGCAGCACGGAACAGCAGACTATAATTGAGCTGCTAAAATATTTTCTTAATATAATTAACAGGTCAAGAGATTTCAGCGAAGAGACTACTCTTACGCTGTTGTTTGGCTTTCAGTACAACACAGGTGGTAGAACCTCATCCTGTAAATCCTTTGTGGAGCCAAGCCACAGCTAGCACAGGAACAAATTTAGAGGAGAAGATAAATGAAATAGCTAATTAAGAGTCACCCACATCTGGACTGCTGTAGAAAAGACACTGAGAAACTGGACAGAATCCAGCATAAAGCCACTAAGGCAGGGAAGAGCATGGAGCACAGTAGAAACAGAGGAAGCTGGGTTTGTTCAGCTTGTAGAAAAGATGCTTAAGGAGGGATTTAACAGCTGAGACTACCGAAAAGAGAAGATGAGCCAGATTCTTCTTTGTGGGACACAGCAAAAGAACAAGAGGCAACAGGCATAGTTTGCAGGAAGGGAAATTCTGGTTCGTTATCAGGGCAAGTTACACACGCACTCCCCTGCAAGGGTGGTTCAGCGATTGCCATGGGTGCCCAGCCAGGCTGGGGCATCTCCGCTCTTGGGGTTGTTCAGGACTCAGCTGGACAAGGCTCTGAGTAACCTGATCTAGCTCTGGGGTTACCTCTGCTGTGAGCAGGGGGCTGGACTAGGGGATCCAGATTGCAAAATGGTTGTCAAAGGAAGAGTAGAGGAAGAAGTTATGTATAGAGTTTCTTTTCCCCCTGTTCTCCCTAAGCCTCTATTTGCAGCTACTTGTAGAGTCAACTGACAAATCCGTAACAAATTTAGCACCCTTTGGCAAGGAGTTCCACCACTCAGCTACGGAAACACCCCCTCCTTTGGCTTGCTTATAACCTGCTCCCTGCCTCATTTTTATTAACATCTCGTTGTTGTAAAGAAAGAAAAAAATCAGTGACCAATTCCTGCTTCCTATTCACCCCCTCCAAGCTGCTCACAATACAGACCTGTAACATCCATATCCTTCCTCAGACGTTTGCCAGGCTGAAGATTCCAACCCTATTAAGGTGCTCTTTGTACAGAACTATTCTAAACGTCTGATCATCTTCGCTGTCCCTCTCCAAGATGTTTTCAACTCTGGTGTATGGTTTTGGAGATAAGAGCGGAGGGTGGCATAGAACTGCAGTGTTCGAGGTGCTGGTGAGTCATGGACATGTACAGAGACAGTGAGGATTTCTGCTCTTTGTTCACCACAACTGAGCATTAAGCTAACAATTGCAAGGAGTTATATACTATTAGTTCACAGTTCATTGTTTTATATGTAAATTTTGAATTCTTTTTCTGCATGAACACTGTTTTACATATGTCTATATGGAATTTCATATGCTGTTCTATTGCCCACTCGTTCACTGTTCTAAAGTCCTTCTGCAGTTATTCACAGTCAACTCCTGCCCTATTATCCTGAAAAACTTTCTACCATCAGCCAATTTTCTCACCTCACCAAGCTCTATTTCCAGGTCATTTGGGAATATAGTGAACAGCATGTATTTCAGGTTAGGCCCCTGTGATCTGACCACTGATGACTTCCCTTTGCTGTAAAAACTGGATGTTTATTCCCACCTTCCATTTCCGATTTTCTACTAATTCTTTACCCAAGAAAAACTTCATCTTCTTTCTTATTCCATGACTTTAGCTTTATTTAAAGACTTTGATGAGAAAATCTTGTCAAATCATTTTTTGGAAATTGAAGGAAAGTATATCAGCCAGAAATGCCTTATCCACGAGCTTCCAGAGTCCCTCAAAAAACTCCAGTTTCACAAGACAGGACTTGCCTTTACAAAAGCAGATGCCAACTCCTTCTTTAATATCACACTCATTGCTTTCTCCGTTGTACTGTCTACCCTCTTGCCCAGATACCAACTTTATTGTTCTGTGCTTCCCTTGCATTTGGGGGATCTCATTTGGAGCCCTTTTTGAGAATCAGCATTGCACTTGTTACTTCTAATTCTCAGCATTGAGATGATGTTAGATGGGAGGTTTTGCCATTCTGCACAGAACTGCATCGTAGTTCAATTGTTATTGCAGAGCGAAGGCTATCTGGGCTTGGGGAACGGGCAGACGGACCACCTTCCTGGGACTTGCCCAAGCCAGGGGACTCCAGAACAGTGCCAGACCACCATGGTTGCCCAGATCCTTACCAGAGAGTAATACTGGTGTGAATCCCATTTCCTTACACCGTGCCACTGCAGTCTCTAGAGCAGAGCACCCGTTTGGACTGACCATGAAGATTTTATGTCCTGTTGTTCTATAAAGGGGTAGAAAGACTATAGCAAATCGAGAAATAACCAGGATTTAAAAGGTCAGCCAGCTGACCTCTCTTTGTACAAAAACATTCAGAGGTGCTGCAGCTGCGGGGCTGGCAGAGTTAACTGTAGCGGACTGGGCTTTGCAAATCCTGCTTGCTCTTTATCAAAGTGAAGACGAGGAACAGTAACAGCAACAACAATCTAAAACACCGTAACTCTACCAGTCTTTTGGCTATCCTGTAGCTCCTATTAGAAGGTGGCTTTTTTTCACCTCTGTGTCAGATTCCTACTGCCAGTATTTTTATTTTTCTCACCAACAACTCGTTTTCTTCCCCTAACTAGCATTCGCAGCACTCACCCACAGGATGGCATCAGGATCTTGACTCTCAGATCCCCACTGATAGGGAGCTGACAGCAGCTGGTGGAAGAAGTACCACAGCCCTTAACCAGGGGATCCTACTAAAGAAAATAAAGCAATATTGGAATTACCAAGACAGTATCTGGAGACAGGCTTGGTAGAAAGATCAAAGACCTTGACAGAGGAGGGATGGACTTGCACCCTCCCAACAGGACTGGATGCTCATGGCAGTGAGTGCCACAGCTCTGGAGGAGCAGCTGGAGCTGCTTGGGGGCTGCAGCACCTCCTGTGACTCACCTGTGTCCGATCCTCACACAGGCACCGTCCCGAACTCCGCCTGTTCCTAAGTGGACTAAGAGGAAGGTAGGTCCAGGTCAGGCAAACCGCAGGCCTCAAGAAGGCGGCTTAATTTTCACCATTTGCAAAGCACTTCCTGGGCTGTAGTTAATGAGTAATTAGAGGGGTGGGGGAAGGCCAAGGCCTAGCTGGGAGAGGTAAATGGAGACGGAAGGGACCGACTGCTCTTCCTGCCTCCTATCCACTAAGCTCACGCCCTTGCTGGCTACATTCCCGCCTGGTTTGTAACCGAAAGGCAAAACCGGACGCAGTTCTCTCACACCTGGCTCACAGCTCCCTGCTCTCCCAGGCCTGGCTTCTTCACCCCCAGCCCTGCCACCTTGGCCCCCATAGCCCTCCCCAAAGACCTCAACACTTCCAAGGGCGACAGGCATGCAAGGCAGGAGGCTACAAGTAGACCTATCTGACATCCCTTCGTTTGAATCAAGTCGGAAACACAAAACATCACAGTGGTGCAAGGCTGCTCTGCTAGGTTTGTCTCGCTTCAGTCCCAAAAGACACGAGATACAATTTTATGTTGTTCTAATCCAGGCTGCAGCCAAACGGGGCAAGTCCAGCCCTCCCACGCCGTGCCGCTCCCTCCTGTGTCTCTCTGCTGCCTTTGTCATTAGGGCTAATGTGCTTGATTGCACAATCAGCCAGAAAACAATGCAGCCACGGGCACTGGTGGTAGAAGTGAGTTAGCTGCACCCACCCAGCTAGGGACAGGAGCCTCGGCAGCATGTATAGCACTAGACTGTGTTTAGGGACACATTACCTAGTATGTTTCACATAGCACATTTGTAAATGCTTCCTCTTACACAGGGCTTAGCACTTCTGAAATGTTAAACAACAAAAAAAGTCACTTTAATATCAAGTCCTAGGGCTTCATGCTAAGGCTTGTATAAACAATTGCCTTCTTTTTGCAGAACTTGGTACCTACTGGGCCCCTCAAAACACTAGCACAGGTTTCACCGGGCATAAGGTGGGCACTGTGGTAACTGCCTCTGCACCAGCAAGAAGCATCTGTGCCTGAGGAGCACTGCTGAGCTCACATTCATTCATAAAACAAGGGCATTTTCAAGACTTTTTTTATTCACAAGCAGACACACAAGCAGGCACAAAGCATGCCATTTATCTCAGGTCAGTATCTCCCTTGTTCAAGTGCTCCATTCGCGGGGCTGACGGGACCTGCACCTTGGATGGAGGCCACCAGCCAGAGCACTGTGACCTGGTGGGACAGGAGAGGTCCACGGTCTCAGGAGGTTGTCACTCCACTAGTCCCAGTCCCATGCGGTGGCAGCGTCATGGGCGGCAGGAACATGGCCTTGAGCTTGCCCGACATGCTGGCGATCTCCGGGTCCTGCGACTCGTAGGACTTGATCAGCCGGGCAAACTTTAGAACCCCTGCAAGAAAAAGGGGCGGGAAGGAGGCACCCCCCCGCTGCCGCTCCCTCGGCGGGCCCGGAGCTCCCCGGCGGGGGACAACCCACCTTCGCCATCATTGCTGAAGCCGTAGGCTTTGATCACGTCCTGCTGGATCTGGGTGGCCACGGGCAGGAGGAACTGCAGCATCTTGCCCATGTCGTTGCAGGCGTTGTCCCGAGCCTCCTCCATGCGCTGCGCGTTCTCGGGGGCCCCGAAGGCCTTAATCACCTCCGCCAGCACCGCTGCAGGAGACGGGCACAC
>NW_009602564.1:2193-7915 GCF_000690535.1 Cariama cristata | reverse complement strand
ATTGGGGTGTGAGTGGAGCTTTTGGTAGGGCTTAAAGATGCTTTTGTGGATGGCAAAGGGATTTGCAGGGCAAGAACGATTGGAGGAGTAAAAGCGTCCCTGTGAGGCTGCGGGTCTCCTCTAGTTTGACACCAGGAATTTGAGGGCCTGGCACGCTGCAGAGGCGAGCAGGGCCAGAGCGTGCGTGCCCTGGGACCAAAGGCGGCGTGGGCCAGCGTTGCTGCTGGAAGAAGCCGTCCTGGCTGCTCCGTCCTGCCCCAGCGCTTGCTCTGCAGCCCAGGGCAGGGGTCTGGTCCGGGTTAAAGCTGGTCTCGGCCAGTTTCGGTCATAACCTGGTAATGTTCAGCCTCACCTCTGTGCCCGCCCCAGCAAAACGACAGTGGTGGAGGGCTGGCTTTGGCCACCTTTACACCCACCGCGGTGACAGAGTCTCGGTTCAGCTGGACGCTTGTCTGGGGTCTTGGGAGCAAAGCGAGCTCGGCTACAGAACTCCTGGCTGAGCCTGTTTGCTGCTCAACTCGGAACCGTGACCAGCCACGCCGCTTGGGGAGTTTTAAGCTTTGTTCGGAGCTTGTGCTGTGAAGGTGGCACGGCAGCCCTGAAACTCTGCTGCCAGTGAGGCAAAGTGATTTTAAAATGACTCTCTAATAGTTGGCTGATCTGAGCAAGAGAGGTAAAATGGGAGCGCTGCGAAGGAGGAATTTGGAGAGCACCGCGAGCCTTCTGGCCAAGGCTGATTTTTGCATCTTGCTATGAAGAATGTTGTGGGGTAAAAGCAAGTTTTGGAAGTGACCTGTGAGATCTGGGGCTTGAGCACTCACCTGCGCTTTGGGGGAGAGGGGGATGCCAGGTATATTTACCCTCCGGGTGTTTAGGTGGGGAGCAGTTCTTTGGTGCTTCATGGTCCTAATGGTACCGGGGGGTTGATTTCTGGGCTGAATTCCCGGGTAGCGATGGCTTCGGTGTGTGTAGTCTGTGCTGGGGAAAATACCAGATGCCATCAGGTGCTACGAGCCTGAGGCTGAACTCATCTGCTTAGAGACCTATCTAGGCAGATGTGTCACCCCTGCGTGGATACTGTCACAGGGAAACGGATCGTCTGGAGGCAGGTTTTCCAGCACCCCAGCAGCGTGGGGGAAGAAAGCTGAAGGGGACAAAACCAGATGACCTTGTTCAGCTTCTTGTTAGTGAAGTGCGACTCTGAAAGCTTCGTGATACCTTGTGCGTGAAATGCTTTGATGCAAGCTCATGGTTCAACCCCTTAATGCTTCTTAGCGGAGAAGGTGGACCTTGGTTGGAGCGGCAGGGTGTGGGGTGGTGCAGCGGTTGCATGTTGCATGGCTCCTGCTTAAAGGATGAAGTCCTAACCGCCGTGAGGGATTCTCACTTTGTGTCCTCACAAAAGTTCTTTGGCTTTAAGATCTTGCGTGTCCCTTCATGTGAGTAAGGAGGACCTTCAGACACCCCTGCTGCTCTGAAGTGTCGGTCACTCTGCCTGACGTCAGCTTGGCGAGACTCGAGGTGAGACTTAGCCGGGTGTGATGACGGCAGTTGGGTGTCTCTGTTGGCAGGTGAAGGAGCTGGTTCTTGACAACTGCCGTTCGGACGATGGGAAGATCGTTGGTCTCTCTTCAGATTTTGAGAACCTGGAGTTCCTCAGCATGATCAACATCAACTTGCTGTCTGTCTCCAATCTCCCCAAACTCAACAAACTCCGGAAGGTGAGTCAGACCGGCGGTCCCTTCTCCAGCAGTCCTTGCTCTGAGACTTCTGCTGCCCTGTCCCTGGTCACAGTTGGTGTTTGCCAGGAAAAGGCCATTTGATTTTGCTTTTTCCTCTGTAGCCTACAACCTAAGCAAGTGAGAGAGGTTGTTCACTATGCAACAAAATGCCTTTGAGTTCCTTCTGTGTTTAGCATCCTTTCTCTCTTGCGTTCGCTGTTGTGCTACTGTCATAAGCTTCGCTAACATCATAAATATTTCAGATTTTAGAGCGTGTATCCCTGTGTCCTGCAGTACGGAGGTGGCTGGGGATGCTGCGTTACCGTGGGAAAGGGGTTTCAAGGGAAAACTTGAACGGCTGCTCTATGACTGGTCTAACAAACAGGGTCTAGAATTTGGGTGCTTATTGTAGTCTGGGTCTCGGGGGAATATTATTCCCCATGTCACAGTCCAAGACACTTTGTGACTGCGTAATATTCCCTCCTGACAGCTGGAGCTGAGTGATAACAGGATTTCTGGTGGCCTTGAAGTTCTAGCAGAGAGAACTCCTAACCTGACACACTTGAATCTAAGCGGCAACAAGATCAAAGAGATCATTACCCTGGAGCCCTTGGTGAGTGGAAGGCTGTGCTGGAATCTAAGGGATGACGTTGTTTCCTTTGGGGAGCGTGTCTGTGCAGCAGAAGTCCAACGTCTTGGTACCTGTTCCAACAGCACTTCGTGGTTCTGATGGGAACAGATGAGTGGGTCCAATTTGAGGCTGGGCTAATAGTTAATGGCTCCTCTGTCTGGAAAACCAGCAGCCAGTTGCTAAAAGAAGCGTGAGATTGGGCTGGATGAGTAAAACTGTGGATGCAGTGCTCAGTGTCCATCTGAGAAAGGACCGTTAATGGGTCGGATGCAGTTTGAGGTAGGTGGCACCTGGGGTGTCATGGAGATGAGTTGCTTGGACACCAGTGAGGGTGTCCATCACGTCAGTCCAAAGGCGCTGGTGTGCTGGGCTGGGACCCTCTCGCCCTGGGTGCTGTCACAGCATGCATTGCAGGGGGTTCCCGTTGCATCTCAACTGCCCCAAAGAAGGCAAGATCTTGCCTTGTGATCCTGACTCTGTAGCTGAAAGGTCTGATCTAGGGCATTTGCCTCGTTAGCTGTTGCCTTTGGTCCCTCCATCCCCTCCAGAAAGAGCTTGAAACTGTTTCATTCCTCCTTTGCTTGACCTGGTGCACGGTGCGACGGCCTGACCGGGAGAGCTGCTATGGCTGTGCCAAAAGGCACACACAGGCGCAGTCCTCGGGTCTCCCTGGGCTGCGCTCTCGGGTATTTTGCCTGATGTTTTGGGCAGGATGAGTCTGGCTCGGCGATTCCTCCTGCTAGGGGAGCTGCGCTTTCTGTGCTCGCTGCCCACCCCGTTCAGAAGGGAGTCAGATTTGCAATTGGTTTCACAGGGAGCTGGCTCCAAGGAGGGGAGACTGGGACAGAGGAACTGGAAAGAAATCTTCTTTGCCTACAGTTAGCAAGAGCAGTAACTTCTCTCCCATCAGAGGAGCGCGTGGTGCAAATAATGCATGCAAAGACACTTCTGTACTAGGTTTGGGTAGCAAACCAGCTGTCCTCTGATGGCTGCCTGATCTTCAACCAGTGGCAGCTTGTAAATAATCTAACAAATTGATCTTTGCAGAAAAAGCTGCCAAACCTCCATAGTCTGGACCTCTTCAACTGTGAGGTGACAATGCTCATCAACTACCGGGAGAGCGTGTTCACCCTCCTGCCCCAGCTCACCTACCTAGACGGATTTGATGCTGATGACCAGGAAGCCCCTGACTCTGACCCTGAAGCAGATGGGGATGGACTGGAAGATGAGTATGAGAACGGGGAAGGTGAGGATTTTTCTCCTCTTGGTTTTCTTGCTGGGGATCAACCCCTTTTCCCCTTCTGCATGGTCATGTTGCTAAATAAATGATGATTATAACTTGCCACTGAGGTAGGGGCTGTCTGGGTAACCCCCCTCCCTCCCTGGGGAGGCCGCATGAGAAATGAGACTTGGGGCAAGCTGACGGGGTTTGTTGCTGGCGCTCCTTGTGCGTGCTTGTTCTGGGTGATTTCCTGCGTGTTGCTCACGGAGTACTGGGGTTGGAGGTGCGAGCATATTGTCTGGGAGTAGCGAATTTTGGGAACCGTAAGGCTTAACCTCCCTCTGCTTTTGATAGAAGGTGAGGAAGAGGATGATGACGATGAGGAGGATGATTTGGATGAAGAAGTCATTGATGACGAAGAAGATGAAGATGACGATCTGGAAGGTGAAGAGGAGGAGGATGGAGTAGATGATGAGGTGAGGCTTTCTGTCATCGGTGTAACTCTGCAGCACGACGTTGCTGTGTTTGGTAGTCTGTCTGTCCCTTAATCTGGTGACCCATCTGAGCAGATGTCACGGATGCCCCTCTGTGGGCAGATCTGAGGAGTGCCGCCACGCGCTCTGCCTTTTCCCCGTGTGCCTTTTGGCTCGTGGTCCGCAGAGTTTACCAGTTCAGACTTCTTTATTGCTCAGCCTGGTCCTTCTCATGGCTTCAAGTGATAAAACCATACAGCTCCCTTCGTAAGAAGGAATAGCAGGAAGCTATTTAGGAAGCGATGGCTTCTCCCTGCTCGGCTGGTACCTGCCACCCTGAGGCTAGAGGAGGGAGGGGGCAGAGGTGAAGGAAGACGTTGCTGTGGAATTACACTTTGCTCATGGGATTGTGGTTCTTGCAACAAAGCATCTTGTTTTAACTCCAGGAGGAAGATGAGGAGGAAGATGGTGAGGATGATGAAGAAGATGAAGCCGATGATGGTGAGTCAACTCCTAACAAAGTGCTTGCAAAACTGCCTCAACAATCTCACACACTTGCTGGTTTTGTAGAGCTTCCCAAGGTTCAGTGTAGTGCTGTTGTTGCCTGCAGCTTTTCCCTGATAGAAAGTGCAGCGTTTCTGCGTACGGGCACCGCTGAAGCTGCTGCTCGTGCCAAAGCTGGCTACTGAGTAGTGGTTATAACCAAAGGGTCACACGGTGGTGATGGGGAAATGGGTTTCAGTACCTTCTAAACCCAACCAAACTGAGTGAGCCTGCCAAGTATTAAAGAGGAAAATCGCCTAGAAAACCAGTTCTAAGTAGCTTGAACTGATGGTCCGTGCAGGAGCCAGGCTTCTGTCACAGAAGCTGATGTGAGCAGTGTGCGTCAGGAAATGCTCTTGGAGACCCGTTCCTCGCTCCTGGCAGCGGTAGAGAGGAGGGGAGACCCGAGTTTCTTGGCTTGAGTCCAGACTCCTCTGGTTATAACAGGGTACAAACACCTGAACGAATGTTGACAGAATGTAGTGGCTGGTGTGACTTCACGTGGGCTTGGTCAGAAGTGACTGAATTCTGCAGATGCTACAGGTTTGGGAGTGCTCAACAACAACAACAAAAAGCCTGTTTTCAAGCAGCTGTTGAAATGTGGGATGCTTGGAGGGCATAGAAAAGAGTTAATGTCTCGTGTTAGTCCAGGCTTTTCTGGGTGCCACGAGAAAGTGGGCAGGGTGGATCTCCGCTCCGTAACGGTGCCAGTCTGGTCTGTGCTTGTTCACCAGCAAGCTGTGGCTGATGCGGCTTGAAGCCGCAGTTCAAATGCTGTTCCGCAAGACTGAACAGAGCTTCACGCTTCGCCTCTTTTTACAGACCTTCCACGAGGAGAAAAGAGAAAACGAAATCTAGAGGATGAAGGAGAGGAAGATCCAGAAGACGAAGAGGACGATGAGGATGACTGATCCGAGCGAGCCAATCAGTTTTACAGACTATGACTGTGCTTGTCTTAACCTCCCCGTTGTGTCTATGTGAGACTGTAAATCCCCGTCTCCCACTCCTCCCCCCTTTGTATGGCTGCAGCGTCCACAATATATTTTTTTAAGATGTAGAATACTGTAGGCATTCAGGGGAATCTTCCATACAACGCTCACTTTCTCACAATCTCATGACCAAAGGCTTTCTC
>NW_009602564.1:1074-2157 GCF_000690535.1 Cariama cristata | reverse complement strand
AAAAAATCAAAAAAAAAAAAAAATCTCCTCCTAGGGTATCTTTCATGTCTGAAATCAGCCTTGCCACACTGGACCCAGAGCTCCAGCTCGCCACCCTGCCTGACAGCAAAGAAGGCGTGTTTGCTATCCGCATGCCCTCAGCCCAGCTTTCCGAAGACGCTTGAGCCATCTTGAGCAGTGGGTGCAAATCTGGTTCGTCTAAATGGACTCAAAGCGAACGATCGCTGAGGTCTCTCTGATCAGAAATAATGCTGATGTCATCTCTGGAGATGCTTGAAGATGCTTTAGTGCTGGGGATGTGGGGTGCCTGGGGTCTTGGGGAGGGGAGGCTGGCTGTTTGCAAGACCTGGTACCTCTGACGATGCACCTTGCAGTAGCCCTGCACTTGCTTTCCTATTTTTTTATTATTATTTTTTTTATAAATGAGTATTTTTCCCGCTGGCCACCTAATAACTTCCACTTGGATGTCCAAGTAAGTCTGATTTTTGCGGCTGCCGGCCTCTTTGCTGCAATGAGGCTTCTCGTCACCCCGTAGCAGCCTCTGCCTTTAGGAAGAGATAGGAACTAGCAGGTTAAGGGATACTGCACTTCTGTCAAACTCCATTTCGCACTGTACAGAACACGTTCAGCCAGTATCACTGTGATGCACCTAACTCGGCGTTCCCCGGGAGACTGTGTTAGCCGAATTATTCTCAGGGTCCTTCTGCTAGCCAGTACCAGCTCTGGACAGTTGCCGCCTCAGCGCTAGCCTGGTGTACGCAGCCTCCTCCTCTTTCCTTTTCAGCGTGAAGAGAAGTGCATTGATCAGAAATCTAGCTTTCCCACTCGTGTTTATGCTCTCTGGGAGCACCGACGGTGCCGCAGAGCGCACGTCCCGTCCCCCCAAAAAACCCCGCGGTGGTTTGGAAGGAGGAAGAGGAAGGGCGGTGGGGTGGGGGAATTCAGCCAGGTGTAGCTCCCAGCTGGGGGGGGTTCTGTCCCCCCCTTGCCCACCCTTCCTCTGCCTGGAGGTGTTCAGCCAGCACATCCCTTTTACCTTCTGGGCAGAACTGGGCCCCTGGCATCCGAGGGATGGTAACTGCT
>NW_009602564.1:252-980 GCF_000690535.1 Cariama cristata | reverse complement strand
AGAGGAGGGGCGGTGGGGTGGGGGAATTCAGCCAGGTGTAGCTCCCAGCTGGGGGGGGTTCTGTCCCCCCCTTGCCCACCCTTCCTCTGCCTGGAGGTGTTCAGCCAGCACATCCCTTTTACCTTCTGGGCAGAACTGGGCCCCTCGCATCCGAGGGATGGTAACTGCTCGGTGCTGGGTGCCGGAGAGCTGTGCTGGGGTGGGAGTGACAGCTCTTCTCCTGCTGTTGAGGGTCTCCACGGGTGTAACTGCTCTTCTCCTGCTGTTGAGGTTCCCCCACGGGTGCAGACGCACTGGCACTTTGTGGCGTTCCCGGTGGTTGCTCTGGGCAAGCTGTCGGCACCCGGCGCTCGGAGGCGAGACTGGCGGCGGTTCGGTCAGCGGAGCGGGGTGTGTTGGGCACATCCGAGTTTCTGTTGCTTTGTCCTGTTCTTGCTGTTGTCTCTTGCGTTGTACAGTAGCTGTAACCATTCGGAGAAGAACTAGTCCTGTAAAATGCAAACTGAATAACTTATAAATGTTAAAGGAATTTTTAAAAGAAATTTCAGAGCAGCAGTTACTTCTAATTTTTCCCTGCATTTTTAGCAGATTGTATGGATTTTATATTAGCCTAGTAACTGTCAGGTTTTGATTGGTCAGACTAGTCCCAGAAATAAGGATCTCCAGCCCTTTTGTATCTTTTGTTACAAAATTTGGATAAAACTTTTAATAAAGACTTCAGTTTTTAA
>NW_009602564.1:0-238 GCF_000690535.1 Cariama cristata | reverse complement strand
CCGACGGGTTTCTCCCCTCCCTCGGCTCCAGGAACATCCGAGCTGCAGCCAGCCGGCAGGAACACTGGGTGGAAGTTTTGGGGCAGTTTTTCTTCGACCTCTTCTGGGAGCGGTGACTGCCCGGTGCCCCCGGCATGGCCTGGGTGGGCTCTGAGCCCCGGCTGGGGGGATGCTCGGTAAGTGCAGCTGGGCTGGCGGGGCTGGTTTGGGTCCGTCAGGGCTGCCCGTGGGGTGGGGA
>NW_009602563.1:4301-30637 GCF_000690535.1 Cariama cristata | reverse complement strand
AGGAACCGTGTCTCTCTCTGCAGTTGAACCCGGACGTGAACGTGTTCCAGCGTAAATTCGTTAATGAAGTCAGGAGGTGTGAAGAAATGGACCGAAAGCTAAGTATGTTTCTCTCAGGGTTTTGATACAGCTCTAACTCTGTAGCTTTTACAGAAGAAAAAAAAAAAATCAATGCAGGCTAAACCTGCAAGGCAGTATTAGAAAACAAAGTGCTGACCAGGGAAGTGAAGGCTGCCTTTCTTCTGTGTATCAGCCAGTCAGACTGCTTCCAGCAATTTGTTTCCTGCTTAAAAGGTAACTTTAACCAGATAAGACAATCTTGGAATAGGAGGTGAAAGAATTCACAGCGGCTAATTCGGCTAGGTGGAGATTACGGTGACAGTTTGACATTGAAGTACCTTTTTAGTTAACATTAACAATCCTGTCTCTCCAGGGTTTGTTGAGAAGGAGATTAAAAAAGCAAATATTCCTATCATGGACACTGGTGAAAACCCGGAGGTGCCTTTTCCACGTGACATGATTGACTTGGAGGTAATGTTGTGTGTCAAGACTCAAGTAGTATTTGACTATAGATGGAAACAGGGGAAATTAGCTCCATTGGTAGATACCCATTGAATTTAGTGGCAAAGGTGCATTAACTATAGTTGCCAGCTGTCACTTGAAATGCTAACTCTACTAGCTCACATCACTTTGATTTTGCTTCACGAGCATTGTTTTGCTTGTGCTCTTACCCAAATACAGTTAGAAGTGAAAGTAGTTAAAAGAAGTTTGATCTCTTTGAATGAGTCAAAAACTGTTGGAACTGCATGGTTTATGGTGGGTCTGTGTTTATGAGGGTTTTTAATGATTTGAAGACCACTGTATAAATCCAGTCTATAAAAGATGGCTGAGTATGAAAACTTTCAAGTTGCCTGAAGAGAATGTCACAAATCTGCATCTATGTGCCGTAGCAGACTGGAGACACATCTATAATTGCATGCAAATTGTGTGTGGATTTAAGTATCTTGCCTACTTTCTTGTTTTAATAGACTTAACTCACTTATTTATGGAATTACTTTAAATCCTTTTTCCTTCTTCTTTTCACATCTTGCAGGCAAACTTTGAGAAAATTGAAAATGAGCTTAAAGAAATCAACACAAACCAGGAAGCTCTGAAGAGAAACTTCTTGGAGCTGACAGAATTAAAATTTATACTGCGTAAAACTCAGCAATTTTTTGATGAGGTCAGAATACCGAGGGCGGGTTAACACTTGGAGAGCTGGTTTTTCTCCCACAAATTACCATTTTTATTCTCAAATATATTTTTAGTTGCTGTTTTGGACAGCAGGGTCTTTTTTGTGCTTTGTTTAAGAAAGCTTCTCAAATTATTTTCCATATTTCATGCAGTACTCATAGCTACCCATGATTTACTGCTTATGATATTGTTTTGGGTTTGTTTTAGTTAAGCAATGGTTTGTCTGAAAATTGTGTAAAATAATTAAGATGCTAGTAGTTTTTAAATCACTTCAACAGACAAAAAATTTGGCACTACGGTGAGCACTTTCTTCAGTGAGTAAGAGTTTCTTTAGTACATATGCAGATAAACAGTCATGCCTCACTTACGCAGAGGGATTACAATCAAGCTTAATTTCTCTTCAGCCTTTGAAATGTTATATGGAGATTACTCATGAGTGCCATAATACAAAGTCCACTGAAGTAATAGGTTATTTATTTATTTATTTGAACCTTTGATCAAACGCTAAAGTTTTTAGAGGTAGATTCTGGAGCAAAACTGCCATTTAAAATCTTCAACATTTTGTCAAATACCAGCTAGGCCAGAAACTGGCAGTTCTTTCACTGGACCTGAGAAGAGCTTCTCTGATGTCATTCATGATACAGACATAAAGCCTGCATGGGAGAAGACATAATAGTTTGTTGTAAAGCTTAAGTATCTCAAAATCTGGGGAGTTTTCTCAAACTGTTCCTGTATGTGTGTTAGAACAGTAAGGACATGTTTTTGCTGAGTACATGTCCTGTTTCCTCTAATCCGAGGATTAAAGAGTTCTTAAGTGATATGGCTTCTGGTATTTGCAAAGGCTGTGATCAAGTAGAGCTGGGCTGCGAACTTCAGACCGTTTATCTAACGGTTTGTTTTTTGTGTTTTTGGCACAGGATATTCCCTGTTCAGGCATTAAGGTTGCTCCCTTGCCAACACAAGTCTTAGTCACTGCTGACATAGATACTGCTGCTAGTGTGATCGGTTGATTGGTCATGGGGTTGATTTCAGTGCAAAAAAACCCCCCCTTGTCTTCGAGTGTTGAATGTTCACTTACAAGTGTCTCCTTGGACAAACAGCATTAACCTGATAATCTGTTACTTAGCTGCGTTAAGGTGCCACCACCTGCCTGTTCTGACTGAGTATTGAGTAAAACCAAGTACAGCTAGTGCTGTGTGCCTTTTTATTAATTACTGTCTTCTTTGGTGAGAGCTGCCTACTGCTTTTCTTCAAGTACATTATGGACATACTAAATTTAAAGATCAAAATCAATTTCCTGAACAGTCTGTCAGGTCACCCATAAAAGGGAACTCATATCAGACTGAAATGAACTGGCCTCAGAAAGTTTAGATATGTTCCTGCTCCTGTTCGATTATTGTTTTCTGTAATAATAAAACAAAATACAACAAATAAAATGTACTGCTATATATAAAAGCAAACTGAACAGTTCATGTGTGAAGTTCAGTAAAACATAAGAGTTGAAAATTTAAAACTGTTTCAGTCCACATGGTAAATGGCAAACAGCTGGGCGTGAGAGATCCTGAATAGTCCAGGACTTTTGAGCCTTGTGCAATCTACTTATTATCCCAAAGTGCTGAATGCTTCATTTCTTCCTGCTGTCGTTTGCACAGTACCTTCAACACTTGAAGACTTCAATAACTTGTAATTAAGATTGTGATATTCATAGTAATAAGTTGCACAAGAAATGGCTTACTTTATACTTGGCGTTTGCTCTGCTCTCCAGAGTTTGTGCACTGGGGGAGGGAGGATGAGAAAATTTTTTCACTTGTTCTTCATATGACCATTCTAGTCAAAGTAGCCATTTCTTGTTTCAACATACCGTGTTGATGATTATGCTCCTTTTCTCAGTCTTCTTGTCTTTGCTTACGAAGAACAGTATGAGCTGGAGAGATTTCTTTGAAAGTTTTGCCTAGAGTGTGAGCGTAAAAGAAGACTGGAAAAGTAATGGTTAATGGCATGCAGTCCCCTGTCTCTCTTTCCTCTAACTCTTCTCCCCATCTGCTTTTTTCTGTTTGTTTTGCATCTGTCATTTCTGTCTGGGCTCTGGGTTAATAAGTTAGGTGGTGAAATGAATCCCTCTTAGTTCTTGTGAAAATTGGTATTTGTTCTGTTCGTGAACTGGAAGAGGCTTGAATTGTATGGCATTGTGTATAGCCATCCAGAGCTATGACAGAGCAGAACTATAATCAAGAATAGGGAAAATGAACCTTTTTTCCAGGCCTTGAGATTAAAGGTGCTGATCTGGGTGATCAATAAACAATTTAAAAATGCTTAATAATGAAAGATTCGCATTCTAATTACTGATGTGCAAATGCTTGGGTTTTTCCAATCCTGGACGATCTGATGTAGTAAAAAATACTTCACAATAACTATGATACTTCACTCACTGCTGGTGAAAACTCTTACTCAAGGTCAATTTCCTAGAGTCTTGTTTTTCTGCATTGTAGCTGGATAGCTCTTTCACTTCCACATAGTCTCTCAATTTTTTATTTCTGTTAAATCTTATAACACTGCTTTAGTTATCCTCCTGGAACCAGAGCTGATGTTGCTATGCCATTTTCTTTCTAGAAAGGGTGTGATCATCAAATCAAAGTAGTTAGGAGATTAATTTAAAAAACATAGGGTTTTGTTACACAAATAATCCTTGTGTAAGAAAGCTCTTTTTTAGTAAAACTGGTCTAATCCAAAGTTATTCTAAGATGCTTTGTTTTGTAATTTCAACCCCTCTAAGCAGGACTGGTCATTGTTTTATACAGTGTCCTGAATAAAGGATGCATAGCCCAAAAGGGTCAGAGGTAATATTAAACAGCTGTAAGAATTACTCTCTCAAGGGAGGCAGATCCAAAGTTTTCACTTGTGCTATCCTTTTTTTATGTTTCCTATGCTAAAATGTGGTGCAGCTCACAAAAATTATCACGGAGAGTGTTGCAATTACTGATAAGTACAATACAAGCCTCTTAAAATTGTGATTTACTGTTTTTTAACATCTTGAAATCTAGATATCAAATAATCACTGGTATGTTTGGTCTGTGTGTTTTGTTTTGGGGCACCAAACTTTCTTATTTTGGTTGTGTTCTCTATGAAGCAAAATTTTCATTCACTTTTTGGTGTTGTAACAAGTTGCCTTAAAGTTGAAAGGATCAGAAATTCTTCCTATTGGCTTTCCAAACTAAATTAAGGGCTGCTTTACTTTTGTGTTATCTGTAAATTAAAGCAAGTGTGTGTACAAGCAATTGAGCTGCATTTGATGTCAGCCTTGCAAAAACTTTTCTTGCATATGGTAAATACTTTTATTTGACATACAACTAAAATGTACAGTTTTTCACTAAAATTACAAGACAACTATTGCACAAATAAAGAAACTATGTCCGAGTCATGAAACTTACTATACACTTTTGCAAGGCTGTGCTGTATGTGTGCATGCATTTTACGTGTTCTAGGGTCAAACTCTACCTTCAAGCGTGTTTTAGCAAATTCCCTTGATAGGTCTGTGCGGAAGACCTCCTGTATACCACAGAGGGTAGAATTTGGCCCTCTGTTTATGCTAAGGAACTGCAGTTTCCGTCATTTCATTATATAAGCTGCAGAGGTAGAAATAACTATGATGGAGGGTTGAATGAAGTATGATGATGGTGCACAAGAGGATGTGATTTGAGCATCCTTCCTGACTTGAATTGCTGACTCTTACAAGCTATATTCCCAAGAATTTTAGCCTGCAAATTAGTTGCAATGAAGTACAGTATAACACTGCGTCCTATTTTAATGCCTGGCTAGTCAAAAAACAAACAACATTGTCAGACTGTCCTAAGCAATGCATCTTATGTGTCTGGCAATAACACATATAGTGAATAAGGATAAATATCTTGAAGAATGAAAAGATTTAATCAGTAAGCATGTTTTCAAGCTAGAAGTATTGTGTGTTTTTCCAGAAAGGAGAACTTTGTAAAGCCAGTAAAGAAAATTACCATCCAGTACTTCCAGGTTTTGTTACTGATGCTGACCCTGTATCTGCACTAATGTGGCAAGTAATATGGAATCAATCAAACTATTGTCACATAATTCCAAAATGAATGAGGTATTGCCTTTGCTTTGGAGTACGGCAGAAGGCTGACATGTATAGAATATACTGGTCTTGCATAACTGGTCGTAGCATTCCAACCTTGTGAAGCTGTAAGCTGCCCTAAGGTCAGTTAAACTGTCTGTGGAAGACTTACCTGAGCATCATTCTTCCTGTTGTGTAGAGCAAGACTCCCAGGCTACTTTACGTGAAAGTACGATTTCCCAGGCACATCTTAGAAATGCCTTTTGCATCTTTATTAATATACAGAAAAAGCACAAGTAGTGCAAGAGGGAATCAGCATCTACCTTCACGTTTTTCTCCATTTAAGATCTAGGGAGAGATAAGAGTAAAGCGTGTCACTGTTTTGTGCCATTATAAAATCGTTCTTGGGAACATCACTTGTATTTAAATCTTGATAAATTTTTTTGAATTCTGCCTTTCTTCAGACTTATATCCCACAGCCCATTTGCTCTGTTGCAGCAATCTTCAGACCTTTCTTGTATGGAAACTTTGCTGAACCATTTCACTTTTCCTCTTGTTTTTCTCCTTGTGTGATTCTTGCTGTCTTTTCTGTCATGTAGTTCCTCTTTCTGCTGTCTTATGTTCGTTCTTTTATCCTTTATTTTTTTCTTTTTTTTTTGTCTCCCCAAGCTATCTCCTGGTTCCTCGTTCCCTGCATGCCACTAACTAGTTTCATTAGATATTAATTGATTTGTGAATTCAGGCTGAATTGCATCATCAGCAGATGGCGGATCCAGACCTGTTGGAGGAATCCTCTTCACTCCTGGAACCAAGCGAGATGGGAAGAGGTGCCCCGCTACGACTTGGGTAATGGCAATTTGTGCTTTCTTTTATCTGGCTTTAGGATTGCTGGCTTACGTTCAGTCTGTGGAATCCACAACCGTTTGAGTGCAGTTGTGGAACTTTCCAGACTGGGACATCAAGCAGATGAAGGCTGATGTAAAAATTGCTGTTGGTCTCTCTTCTTATCCTATGTATGTTAACTTCCTAGTTCATATTTGTGCTTCACACATTTCTCTCTGCACAAAAAATTATACTAGATTGTTCGTTGCAAATCTGTTCTGGTTGCTTTTTCAGATATTATAAGCTTTCACAGCTTTGTTGAAACTAATAACTACTGTGGGCACATAATACTCTGAGAAAACTGTATTGTTTTATATCCTCTTTATTAGCCACTTCCAGGCTGTCTTTGTATGTGTGTAATTCTTTCTCTGGATGTAGAGGTTTGAACCAGTGAGGTTTTCTGAAGCACATGCCTAGAACAGAGCCAATGGTAGCCATGACTGCTATAATCCTTGCCATGTAATGTACCAGGAACCTATTGAAATGAAGACTAACAGGCCTAGAAGCTGTATGTCTAAATGCATTTGTTTCTCCTTTAACCAGTATTTTTTTTTTAAATAGACAATTTCATTCTGTTAAAAGGCATAGCTGGTGCTATAGTGCAGTTGTTTTTGTTATGTTTTTACCTCTGTGTATTTAGAGGACCTTCCATTTTGCTTAAAGAATTAATTTTAAAACAAGATTTTTGTAGCTTTCAATCTGATGCTAAACTCCAGTTGCAATCAGTGTTTTGAGTGTTAAGCTATGTATTCTTTTAGGTGCAGAACTTACATTTATGCTGTCCCCTTTACAGGTTTGTGGCTGGTGTGATCAACCGTGAGCGAATCCCTATGTTTGAGCGCATGCTATGGCGAGTGTGCCGAGGGAACGTATTCCTGCGTCAAGCAGAAATTGAAAACCCCCTGGAGGATCCTGTAACGGTAAAAGGAACTATTGTTTACAGCAGAAAAAGTATCAGATGTGTAAAAGGATCTAAGATCTATAGATCTGAGCCTCTGTCCCTCAATGAGCTCCATGCAGGCAAATGTTTGTGTTGTGTCCCTTCACAGTACCTACTTGCAGCCTCTGAGGCTTTACTGACAACTGTTTTCCCATTTTATTAAAACAAAAATAGCAGGATGGATGGTGAATGCTTTTGAAAGGGGGAAAAACAACTCAAAGCTTAGACTGCAGCAGGGCATAGTCACTTCTGTGGCACAAACTACAATTGCAACTCCTGTATGCAGTTCTGAGTAAGCTGTAATCCTCCTTGAAAGAGGCTCTTTTGGACATTCGCAGTGTATAACATCTGTAGCTCATTTACTCTGAACTTGTGTCCTGTGATCTTTTGGGTTTTTTAATTTAGTAATCAATAATCTAAACATCCACCTGAGAATTGTTGGCTTTATTACAGATAGAAATAGTAAATGTTGTGATTGGCCCTGTTTTTACATTCACTGTCCTCTCTGCTCAAATCAACAGACAGTGCCCAAACTTTGGGAACTCTTGCTCTTAACCAGTAAAAAGAAAGACTGTTTGTAGGCTGCACTGAAACAAAGACAGAAGAGTTGAAACTCAGTAATTGCCTCTTTGTTTCTCATGTAAGGCCGACTTCTCTTGTCACATCGACTGCTGGTAGTTGACCTGTTGAATTATCTCTCTACTAGGAGAGACTTTGTTCTTATTGTGCAACACTTCCTTAAATTGAGGTTACACCTAATGTAATTATTCTTGAAACGTTACGTTAAAATTTCCTAAGTAAGGTAGAACAATAACTTGTCAACAAATGCAGGAAAAGGGAACTGGCTACCAACATGAAAACAGCTGTACGAAGAATGTGCCGTTGACTTCCCTGGAGAATCAAAGTTGTTAAACTCTGCTTCATCTTATTTTCATTCACTCTTTAGCTTTTTGCTTGATTCTATAGGTGAGCTGACTGCAGCTAGTGCTGATAAATATTCATTGCGTGTCTGTTCTTTTGGAGATCTTCCCAGGTTTTCCTGTTTATTGTATTACATAGGACAGATAATACATAATCTGGAACATTTTGCTTCCGTAAACACAAATACAGTAGGGGTATTCTATACTGAGGCTAAGAAAATTGCTTTTGTTGTGACTGTTTCAGTGTTGTTAAGGTACATTCTTGGCTCACTGTGCAGATGCAAGCTCTGTATGTACAGATTCAGAGGAAGGAAAAGTAGAACTCTGTTCTAATTTGCTATAATGCTAATTTCTGTAAATAGCTCAGCTATTACAGTGCACTCTTTCTTCTGTTCTAGGGGGATTATGTGCACAAGTCTGTGTTTATCATCTTTTTCCAAGGTGATCAGCTGAAGAACAGAGTCAAGAAGATATGTGAAGGGTATGAAAATCTTACAGCTGGACAGTGCTCTCAAATATTTGAAACACATTGACATGATTTAATATTGATATTTTTCAACTCCTTATTTTACAGTGACTGTAGGAGTACCTCTTTTGACAGCAAATAAAACATACCATAAGTATATTTTACAGTCAAACTAGCCACTCCCCGAGCCTGTAGTGCTGAAAGCAGATAACTGCTTTGCTAGAGAATGCCTAAAAACAAGGGAGTTCAAGTGCTGAACTCTTGGACAGACCTAGTGGGATGTGAGCAGGTGATATGCTCATAGAGGACACCAACAGTGACTACTTCTAGCAGCAGCTGCATTGGCATGATAGCAGCACCCTGAACTGGGATGGCTAATCCACTTTGAGAGTATAGGGAACAGAGGATTTTCTCCCACTTCCATTTTCTTAAGCATTCAGCTTCTGTTTTGGTGTAAAGCAAATTTCTGTACCTACTTGATTTAAAGATTGAAACTCTGCTTGGCAGTCTTTGCTGATCAGAAACTTCTCTTATGGTGCTTCTTGCTTTATTTCTGTGTTCAGGCTCAGCCATCTATTTACTTGACTGATTTATCTTGTTTCCATCTTTGTTACTAAGGTGGCTTGCATGTCTTTCAGGTTCCGTGCCTCCCTCTACCCATGCCCAGAAACACCACAAGAGCGGAAGGAAATGGCTTCTGGTGTCAATACCAGAATTGATGATCTTCAGATGGTAAAATAACTGGGTTCAATGCTCTTTTTTGTTTAATAATATAGTTAAAAACTTCTTTGGAACCTATTAAACTGGGAGAACTTTTGGCCCTATTAGATGACCATGTTTTCAGCTCCAGGTAGCTTGAGACCAGCAGCTCAGCAGTGCAAGAAAGATGTTTGGAGGCTGTCTGCTCATTTGTTTTCTTTGTCAGAGTTTAGGATGGTGAGGTGGTTTGATCTTTCTGGAGGGCTGAGCACTTAATTATATACATGTTAGTACAGCATCAACAGAGAACTGCATACCAGGGAGCAGAGAGGAACATGCATGTGTAAGGAGATACCGTGTTTTCCAACTCTGAAAGCATGCTTGTATAGTTGCCTGTTTCATCTGCAGGAACTTTGAAAACATTTAGACTTATTTCCAAGTTGAGATAAAAATGCTAACTTTAACTTAGCTGTTCTTTCTTCTGCTTGTCTTCATGTTTTCATGTTGTGCTGTCCTGAAGAGCTTCTGTTTTACAACCAATGTCTTGTGCAGTATGTTATAATGCAGAAAAATTTAAGGGATTTGAGACAGAAAATAAGAAATGGTTCAGGAACTGAAAGGAAAACTGGTTTGGACTGCTTATTTGATACAGAAACTGTCTCAAGCTGGGAGGTGTGTAGTGCAGCTGTTCAGCAATTTTAAAGAAGACAAGAACTCAGAAGCAATTTAACTAGTAGGATTCGAAGCTGCATGTGCCCTGTATCCTTGCTTTGCCTTGAGTCTGAGACTTTCCAGTCTGGAAATATGACTTGGCCTGGGTTAGATATGTTCCAGCTGGAAAATATCCTCAGTAGGAAACACTTTCTCTTTTTCCCTTCAGTAAAAAAAGTCTTTCATTGTAATCTTTGTGTGTTTTCTTAAGGCAATGTACACCTTACTTGTAGAACTCTTCTCTGCTCTTTTAACCTGGGTGGAGGAAAAAATGTTCTCTGTGATCTCTGAACAATTCAGTGTTTGAAATACCCACTGACCTTGGAGTTGGAGGAGGAAAGTAGTCAAAAAGTATCCCTGGAAAGAAACCTTAAAACCTTTTAGCAGAACTAATTAATATGGAGACTAAAGCATATATTGCAGACATGTGGCAGTCTTGTGCATGGGATGGGGGAGAGGGCTCATCCATCCATCCTCTGGTGGGTAAGGCTTATCTTGTTGGTCAGCCCAATTTCACTGTGCACTTTTGTATGCTTTGAGTTTTGGTCAATGATTTTGCCTCATCTTTATCGTACTTCCCTATGAAAGGTGCTGAACCAAACAGAGGATCATCGCCAAAGGGTTTTGCAGGCAGCCGCTAAAAATATCCGTGTCTGGTTCATCAAAGTA
This sequence comes from Cariama cristata, assembly GCF_000690535.1. Classification (NCBI taxonomy): domain Eukaryota; kingdom Metazoa; phylum Chordata; class Aves; order Cariamiformes; family Cariamidae; genus Cariama; species Cariama cristata. Next base: position 20,033 of record NW_009602563.1, on the reverse strand, counting down.
CGCAAGATGAAGGCTATCTACCATACCCTGAATCTATGCAATATCGACGTGACACAGAAGTGCTTGATTGCTGAAGTCTGGTGTCCTGTTGCTGACCTTGATTCTATCCAGTTTGCTCTCAGGCGAGGCACTGTGAGTAACTGCTGTACTGCTCCTGTCTGCTGCTGTTCAAGCAGACTGTCAACTGTCGGCACACACAGCATGGAATAATTGATTTTTCTGACTTGTGAGTCTCTGAAAAACATCCCTTTGGGCTGTTTGAATTAGCCCTCAGAGAGGACAGTTTATTTAACATGCGGGATTCATGGCTTATAGATAAACTTTGTAACAAATACATTGTGTAAAGCTTTAAGTTCAGGAAGATGCTGTAATGGTAAGGCGTTTTCCTGTGTTTGACTCCTTTGGTATATTTGGTTAATCTGGCTGTGCTTTGTAGTCCTGCTGTTTAGATATATAGTGGAACTTATTGAAAGGAGCTATCCAGGATGTTAGCAAGCTCGCCCTCTGCTCAGATAATAGAGTTGGGTGTCTTGAAATCCTTTCATTTGCTGTTTTAAAAAAAATAAACGAACTCTTGCATGAGTTTTCTTGTCTGTCTTAATCAGACAATGCTCACCCTTACTACAAGTGCTTCTCTTCCTGCTGTATAAAGCGGAAAGCAGTGGAAACTTGGCAGCCTTCCTCAGCTGCTCAAGTATATTTCTCATCATGCAAGCACACTACAAAAATGCAAGCCTGTAGTTTTCCAAATGCTAATGAGAACGTAGTGTTGTACTCTGTCCTCCAGTGCTCTGAAGGTGGATTTTCTAAATTTTTTTTTTTTTAAACAGGAGCACAGTGGATCCACTGTCCCATCTATTTTAAACAGGATGCAAACCAATCAGACCCCACCAACATACAACAAAACTAACAAGTTTACTTCAGGCTTTCAAAACATTGTTGATGCTTATGGCATTGGAACATATCGGGAAATAAATCCAGGTAAATTCATATTTATAAAAGTCCAAGGCATCTATCTCCATTTTTTAGTCGTGGTGTTTCTCTGTATTGTCCTGTGTGAAAATTTCTATTAGAGTACTTAACACCATTCAGAAGCAGAGGAGAAGCTTGGGAATTATATTGCTAAATTGCATAAATTGTACTGTGGTAAATCTAGGCTTACGCAAATACAGTGCACTAGGAGTGTCATCTTTTCTCTTACAGCACCATATACGATCATTACCTTCCCGTTTCTTTTTGCTGTGATGTTTGGAGATTTTGGCCATGGAATCCTGATGACTCTGATTGCTGTCTGGATGGTGCTTAGGGAAAGTCGTATTCTGTCACAGAAGAGTGACAATGAGGTAAACTGGCAGGTCATGCTGAGCTTTGCACTAAAAACAAAGAGTTGCAGCTTTGTTTACTGACTTCCTTCCCCCTTGCGTTGACAATGCCTATTACTTGTTAAATCTGAAATTTGTGAAGCACACAGACAGACTAGGAAGCTTGTAGACCACAGACTGAGTAGCATAATTTCACAATATTAGTGAGTTCCTTTGGCTTTCCTCTCGGATATTTATAGGAAATTACTCCTTTCAGTTGTTTGAAGCAAATTGTTTATCAAGTATAGTAGATAAGCTGTTGTAAACAAATAACTCAAAACTTGGTTAGATCATAAAGGGGTTCAGTCATTGCAAAACTCCTAATTTCTGTACATGTGTATCCTGTCTCCAAGATTCTTCCTATTTGCTGATCTAGGTGGGTTTTGCTTGCTCAGGGCTTAGGTTGACAGGAGGTGAACCAGAGTTAAGATACATTGACAGAACATGGCGAAAGCTGAACAAGGTCTGCGCTGCCTAGTTCCAAAGTAACGCTGCCAGCTGGGGGTTTGCATCAGTGTGTGGAGTGCAACTGATCCTCTTCAGCTAATCCCAGATGCTCCGTGGACAGTCACACTGCCTGTTTATCCTCTGTATTCAGATTCTCTTCTGTTCTGCAGTGCTACTTCTTGCATCCTTAATCCCTGCCATGGGGAAATAGAGACTTTGGGCTCTTAGTCCATATGGCCAATATTGTTTGTCCAGCAACTGACTGATTTTACTGTTTTGCCTTTGAGTGGACTTTCTTTGTTTCTTTTTGTGTTGTGTTTTTTTTTTTTTTATACTAGATGTTCAACATGGTTTTTAGTGGTCGATACATCATTCTGCTGATGGGACTGTTCTCCACTTACACAGGCCTCATCTACAATGACTGCTTCTCCAAGTCCCTTAATATGTTCGGTTCATCATGGAGCGTCCGGCCGATGTTCTCAAAAGGCAATTGGTCGTGAGTAAACAGTTGGTAACTAGATAAAGAATGACAGTGATAAGCAGGTGACTTATCTTTCCCCATTGTCCTCCCAGCTCAGGAAAATGAAAACTTCTGAACTCAGTCTCAAGTAGAATTGGAAGAGAGGTGTAAATGTGATATCTATCAAGTTTCAAACCAGCTTTTTTTTTTTTTTTTTTTTTTCCCAGAAAACTTGTAAAGATGCAGTTTAGCACCTTTTTCCTCATAGACATAGCAGGATTCCTGTCCTCTGCATCTCTCTTCATTGTGGCACTGAGTAACAGGTCAAGAAACAGGTTTATTATTCATTTGGGAAAATCTCTAAGACCACGCAGGAGCCTTAACATTTTCTCAATTTGAGATGCTCCTTACTCTCACAAGGGAAGAATGTTGTTAGTTTTTACAGAAAGAGGACAGTGTTGCTTGTGTTAATGATTGTATAATCTACTTACACCCAAACAGAGATGCCTTGCTAGAGAATACTCCTCTGCTTCAGCTGAACCCTGCTATTCCAGGGGTGTTCGGTGGACCCTACCCCTTTGGCATTGACCCAGTAAGAGCTCTTCCTTCCTTTGCTGTCTTTTAAGAACATCCTCTGTGTCAACAGAAACAAAAATGCCTGTCCAGTTCACTGTGGAAGATTTCCACAGCCCAGCCATTCCCTTAGCAAACTCTTTATCAATGTTGGAAATACTCCTGAACAATAAAATTAATTCAGTTCCTATTGAGACACTAGATTCAGGACAGAAAGACTTGTTCTTAGGTCCATTGAAGGCTTCTTTCTCACCGTTTCTAACCTGCAGCGTTTTAAGCAAATCTGGTTAGAGTTGCAAATCACTTTATGAAGTTACTTTTTTACCTTGGGGAAAAGTTGTTTGTCTCTTTTTTTCAGTCAGTCTTGGAAATGCAAGTTTCCAAGTAATCCTGTCATTTTGTATCTGCCTAAATCAATAACATTGCTTAGAATATTTGATACAAAGCTTGCATGTGTTCCACATTAAAGAGGAAATGCAGGAAGTCAGAACTATGTGTAATTGTTCTTTTAAATGGATAATCAATTTTTTTTTCTGTCAAGGATACAGCCCTCTTTTTTCCTGCAATTTTTGCCTACCATAAAAACAAGCAAGGTTTGATTCCTGCTCTGGTGATGGGATCAGTTACTGTAAGACACTGGTCCTAGCAGAAAAGGTTGTCTGCTCATTTCCCCAAAAGCTATCTGTGTGACAAACACATCTTTAAAAAAACCTGCTCTTACAGCGTAGTATTTCCTGGATGGTTAGTACTGTTTAGCTTAAAGTGAACATTTTCATTCTCCTCTGTTTTTCTTTTACTTAGTGTTTGGCTGACTCAGTGTTGTTTTTCACAGATTTGGAATATTGCCAGCAATAAGCTGGCCTTCCTAAATTCGTTTAAGATGAAAATGTCTGTGATTCTTGGCATTATCCACATGCTCTTTGGTGTCACATTGAGTCTTCTCAACCATATGTAAGTGCTTTGCTCTGTTTTTCTCATGGTGAGGGGGAGACTTCTTTGGGTGTAACGTGTGTGTTAGTTTAAGATGCAGGAGCCTATCAGACTGTAACTTTCTGATTGAAAGGCGCAATACAGTTGTTTCTGTCTGTGTATATAGAACTATACATGTCAAGTAGTTACTGTGTTTAAGTCCCCGTTGTTGTTGAAATGCTGAGCCCCTGCAGTTTCTTTCCAAGATGCTCTTCACGTTCTCATTAAAAGTTTTTACCCTACATATGCCTAATACTAACGAAATGTAATACTAAACGCTCTTTTTTTTTTTTTCCTGTAGCTATTTTAAGAAGCCACTGAACATATACCTTGGATTTATTCCAGAAATTATTTTCATGTCGTCACTGTTTGGATACCTTGTTATTCTCATTTTCTACAAATGGACGGCATATGATGCTCACACGTCAAAGGATGCACCAAGCCTTTTAATACATTTTATCAACATGTTTCTGTTCTCCTATAGTGATACCAGTAATAAGATGCTTTATAAAGGGCAGGTGCGTCCTCTTGCTAGAATAAGATAAGAGATGCTTCATGATATTAGAGTCTTTCATTGACCTTGTAATAACGGTGAAATCAAGTGTGAAACATTTTTCCTCCATGACAGAGGAAATGTGGGATCGTTTCCAAAGCCTGCCACTATGTTGAAGAAGGAAGGAATAATCCCTATACCAGGAATTTATATCAGTCTGAACATAAACCAGCTGTGGCTCCAGAACATTTGGATCCAGGTTAATTGTGCAAAGTGATTAGGAATATTGTTCTGCATCTGCGCTGTGGTGCCTCTAAGCTTAGCTAAGGCGCTAACGCTATTTCCTCCCAGCACTATCAGACATTTGCCAAATTCTCATTCCCTGCAAAATCTTTTGGATTTTTCCCTTATCTAAACCAGTATCAGTGTTACATGCTGCGTACAGTCAGATCGGGCAGCCACAAGCAGGCTTTAAGTACAGCACATCTTGCTGTTCCCGGAATAGAGATAGTGAAGCATCCACATACTCTGGGAATTCAGTTGTTCAGTGTTGCATAAGGCCTCTTACTAGGTTTTGTGTGTTTGAGCATGGACTGCCGCTAAATCATCTGAGATTTGTTTCTTTTACAGCAAGGGCTCCAATGTTTCCTTGTGGTGGTGGCGTTACTGTGTGTGCCATGGATGCTGGTAGCTAAACCCCTGGTCCTTCGCCATCAGTATTTAAGGAGAAAGCACTTGGTGGGTGACTACCTCTTATATTTTCAGTATGAAAACTAATTATGGTTGAAAAGCTACGTTCTCCATCTTGATCTTGGATATGTAGGTTCATGCTGCATTGTGACCTGTAAAATGTTTTTGCATATTCCTAGGCATAAAGGCAGGTGGGTTTTACTGGAGACAGAGTATTTGCCTGCCTGCTTCTCAGATCTGGATCCAGCATCAAACCTGCTTTTAAAAACCCCTTATGTTGGTAATGATAAAAACAATGTATCTGACTTGGGCTTTGTTAGCTGGTTTAGGAACACTGTCTTACTGGTTGCTGGATGCACTTCTGTGCCTTTGCTAGGCTGACAATGTAAAAGCAGAGATAGAAGCTTAATTGGCTGGCAGACTTATCAGCTATCTTTGCTGAGGCAGTTTGGATGGTAAAAATAACAAAAGGAAAAAAAAAATAGACTTATGCAGTCATTATATGAGAGGTGATCTTCTGGAGTATTCTCTAGGTTTCCAACTGTACTGTAAAGTATCTTTGTATAAAATGCAGGAACCTGGCACACGTGCACTGAGGATACTTGAAAATTCTCCCTGCATGTATGGCAGACAGCTTTTAGGATGTTAAGTGAGTCAAAGATCAGTTCAGTTAAAGACACTCCCTCTCCCTTCTCTGACCATCTTTCATCCTCCCATGTCCCCTCCATTCGTCTCCCTTTCTCTTTTTGTTTTCTTCCTCCTCCCTTTCTTTTCTTCCATTCACTATCAGGAAGGGCAACCCGTGGAGGCCCAAGTCAGCACAGTCCCGAACGAGCAGGCACTAGAGGCAGCAGCGGCTGCAACAGTGAGTGGATTTAAAAATCACCTGATGGATTTAAAGATGGGAGTTGGCTTTCTATCTAATTATCAAGAGAGCATGGAATGTATCTGAATTTCATAACTGAATGACAACTGCACCTTTAGGGTGAAAAACACTTTCTCTTGGAAAGAGCAAAGTTCAGCAAAAATGATACATTCTGGAAGAACTACCAGGCTGAAGGATAATAGTTATGTGTGCACAGAATGCAGAGACACTTCTTTGCAGGAGTGCTCCTGAAATCAAAACCTGCAGAGCAGCACAAGAATACCTTGCTACCACATCCCCCCAGGTTAAGTTCCCCTTTTTTCCTTTTCTTGCATATTTGTTTAAGATAGATCAGGATTCTTCTCAGTGAAGCATTTCTGTTTGCATTATGTGTTCCCAAACATCGTGTTTATGTGATGGCCTCCCAACAACTTCATATCAGTAATTACTGGATTTTTGACACCTGTGCTCATGGAGACACTTTGACTTGAAACTATTATAAAATGGTTGTGCACAAATAAGCCTCTTGGTAGCAGTTGTTTCCAGTTATTTGTGTCTAAACCTGTAGACAGCCCTTTACTGGCAAAGCTGTCTGGCAGAGTGAAGATTGCAGCAGCTTCCAGAACTTGGTCACTTCCCCAGTACTGCATATTTCAATATCGCAACAGATGCGAATTCTGCCTGTCTAACTAGGAAGGATAAATCTCACAAACTATGTGAAGCACATTGTGTACTCCACATGTCAAAGGTACTTTGAGGCACCTTTTAGCTGTTGGCCAGTGTTTCTGTCATGACATTTTAAGTAGCCTCACAGAAATGTCAGAAATGAAAATGGATCTTTTGTGCATAATCCATCCAGCATATTAAGTGCATCTCAATACAAGAAGCTGTGAGGGAAGGTCTTTGCATGAGGTGTGGTTAGAAGTATAAAGTAAATGATTAGAGCTTTTGGAGCCATGTTTAGAGTGGATAGTTTACAGAGAACGGATACAAGTCCAGTGCGAGGGAAGAGCTGCAAAAATGCAAATTCACACAGGCTAGAAGCGCCTAAATAGAATACCGATACTAGTCATCAGTAACTTGTAATGTTTCAAAGATGCTGAAAATCCTAATAAAAGCATCGTCTTACTTAATGGTTTTTTCTGTTTTCAGAGCATAGATGTCTACCTAATTTGGTTTTAGAAACCTAACAAAAATCTTTAATTCACATCTGGCATTTTTGGCAAATTTATAGTTCAGCCTAATAAAAATAAAAGTAGGCTTCTAAGAACAAATCAGTTAAAAGAACATTGAGCAGCGATTCCTCTGGTATGCCAGAGTGATGTACTGTGAAAGCAGACAGGTCACGGGATCTTAAACCTCCTTGATTTGCATAGTCATCCCTAAACTGACGTCTTAATGTGTCAAGTTAGCCCATTCACATTCCATGTCACAGATGACCCCAGTACAGTGCTAAAGCTGAATGCAGGGCTTTTCTTTCCATTTGTGGTGTTCCAGTTTTCCTCTCTAGGTGAGTCAGACTCACAGGTCTTAATTTGTAGTCCCTCAGATCAGTCATGAGCATTTTCTGTCTTTGGAGCATCTGGAGGGAGGTAGAAATCCTGCTGTACATTGCACAGCGCTGCTTGCTGAACAGACGTCCAAAGACAGTGATGTGCATGTTAGGCTGTCATTGTCAAATATACATTTATGATGCATATAAGCTCTGCTTGAGGGCACTGACAGACGATCAACAGATTTGTGCATCCTTTCTTGGTAGTAAGATCGTATGGAGGAAGAAGCCCACCATAAATCAGATGACAACTGTAATCATTGCAGAGTTAACAAGTGAGAAGGGCTCCTGACTTTGTCAAAGTTTCAACTGAGTTTGTGGATTATTCTTTTCTGTTTGGAGTGCAATGGAGTTATGACTGAGGGTCAGATGTTCAATGTCAGAACAAATGTCTAAAAAAGGAACTGCTTGCCCAACGTAGAATTTCCAAGTAAGGGAAAGTCTGATTTCCCATGTGTGGTGTTAGTATGCCTGAGGCTGGCGAGCAGCAAGTGTGCGTATGTATATTTGTGTCAGTCTGTTCTGCTTTGAGTTGCCATTATGTGACTGCTTTCATTTACAACAGCAGTGGTGTTTCAGGGCTTGTCCAACAGCTGCTGGGCAAAACGTTGGCCTATTGCACATCAGTGCCAGCAAATGTCCTCTTGAGAGGGATGCCTTTTATTTTACTTAGGGTTGTAATGACTTTGTAGAAATGTGTCAAGTGTTCATTCAGACAGACTTTTTTTCCCAGCCCTAGGAGGAATCAGCACCTTTCCCATCCAAGCTGGGAAATAGAATTGTACAGCTGGCTTAACCTGGGCCTTAATATTTTGTTTTCTCCTGTGAGCTGCTGCTGCACGTGGAGTCATAAGAAACATGCGCTCTTGCAGTAAAACACAAACAACAGTTTGCTCTTTCTTTTTCTGCATGTGTTAGGGAACGCACAACTTTGGTGGAATCCGGGTGGGCAATGGACCAACTGAGGAGGATGCTGAGATCATTCAACATGACCAGTTATCTACCCATTCCGAGGAGGGGGAAGAGGTAAGCGCCTGACTGTCCTCGCTCTCGAGGCAATGTGCTTGGTAGAAGAATGTGCTAGCTTTTTGACTGTATTTACTGATTTCCAAGCTGTTTAAATAGCAGCATTTTCAGTGAAATGTTTTCATAGCAGTTTTTGTACAGACTATCTCTTGGTCATCCCCAGGACTCCAGAAAAAGCAGTATAATTTGCATATAAAGGGAAACAGGTCTCTCTGTCCCCAGTACAAAGAACCATCATCTTAGGGGCTACACAGTGAGATGCACAGTACTCCCAGATGGCATTTGCAACTTACACTCTGGCTGAAGTGCAGTGCAACTGTGCTACCTGCTTCTCCAGTGTCAGCGAAAATCCAGGGGCTGTATTTCTGCAGCAGTGAAATCTTGTTTATATATTCATTTTGACTGTTGGGGCTAATATTAATTGCTTTGCCTTACCTCTGGTAGAGAAGAAAAAGGAGCTGATCTCACATAGTTTGGGAATATTCTGATGCCTCTTAAGAATTCTCCAGCCGTATCTTGCCTCTGTAGTGCATATGATGTGTTACTGCTTTACTGTGTCATGTTTAGGAGGGAATTATTGAATGTGTTCATTATTAATGTTGTGATTGAGGCATCACACTAAATGTAAACTTATGTTTTCAAGCCTACAGAGGATGAGGTGGTAAGACTATAGCCAGCTTTGCGTTCATGTGTATCTGGACCATTTCCCATTGTTGTAAAACACATGCTGAATTAAACATGTTATGTCATAACATCTTGTTTTCCAAAAGATCTGGCTATTTACATGTTACAGGCCATTTTTAATTCTTCATACTTACATGCCCATTAACAGACCTTTAATTACTTCATCTGTACAGCTTGTTTGTCTTATCCCCTGTCTGCAGATCTTTCTTAGTTTACCTGGAAAGCTGTTAAGCTGGAAGTCTGAAACAGAAAAGTTTTTGCTTTTAAACTTCTGAAGAAGTCTCATTTGCCTTATGTTGTGTCTTTGGTAATTCTGGACTGCAACAAACTGTTTAAAGATATTTTTTCCCAAACTGTCTGCCATTTTAAGGATGATACCGGTTGTTGCCAGTCAGCAAATACAGCAAAACCATTCTAGTTCCATACAGTTCAACAACTTAGCTAACCAGTATCTTTCTGTAAAGGAGAAGCTCTGTTCTGAGAAACTGCTCATTCATAAAGACTTGTAACAAGTATGAGTATTAAAGAAACCTTTTTTTTTTTTTTTTTTTTTGGAATACTCATGCAGGATTGATTGTAGGTTTCAGCACTGTCAGGTGACCAGTTTTATTACAAAAAATATAAATGCCATGAAATTAGAGTCACTTCACAACAGTGATGCTGTTGTAAATTGTGCTCAAAGTGGTTTTGCTTAGAGATCTATTATGCATAGGTCCATCTAGAATTGAGGGGGGTGTGAAAACAGTGTGCTGGTGTACCTGTTAATTCTATATATCACTAAACCTATGAAAAATGTGTAAAGTTACAAATACCATGCCATAGCAATCCTGTTGATTCTCCCACTCCCTAGCATAGTGGTAACTCTTCAGCAGTTGCATATGGCTGTAAATTGTCATTGTTTAAATATTTATCACATTCCATTTACTGCACACTGACTTGTCATGTGTGCTGAGAGGTGGTACTGTTCACTGGGGCAGGCTTTAATAAAGAACTTTGCAGTTCACACTCTGTGGAGAAAGAGTTAGGCTTTTGACAGCTAATTTAACTTAATTGTTTGAAATATTTATTGCTCTGGATGTACTAGGGGAGAAATAAGAATATAAATAGCTTTCTGTGCATGCTTAGAGCATTAGTCACTTGATGTATTTAAAACATCATGTTCACTTAACTTAAATATGAGCAGTTTCTGAAGCATGGATTAAATCCAAAATGTAGGGAATGCTTTGCCAAGCTGCAAAATAAGAAACTGTCCTGCACGGCAGACTTCCTTATAAGTTCTTCTTTTATTGTTTCAGACAATTACCAAGACACAGAGACTTTGCGAATCAATGGTGCACAGATGTGACTTTTTCAAGATTGCTTTATGCGTTATTTTTGCTTTCAAAAAGGGCAAGTTCGTATCTTGCAAAATGCTCTTGTTGATCCTGTAGCAAAGGTACATAACGCAGTATCGACTGGAATGCTGTCTCCTTTTTCGTAATAGTACATACAATTTACTGAATTCATATGAATACCATCTTGTTGCTGAACAGTCTTTTCCTGGCAAAGTCCATGGCTGATTTTGAAATATCTTACTTCCATATACTAGAATGTGAAAACAATAATATTCAAGCCACGGCAGTAAACTATCATTCTACAAAACCTAGCAAGACAAGAGAACTCATTTGTCATTTATAAAACTGACATGCTAAACCAGGAGAAGACAGTATCAGTGTCTAACTTCAAACACAATGCCCTTTGTAATAGCACCAAGTAGTGTGCTCACTTTCCCCGGTCGGCCAGCCCTTGCTGCTTGCAAGGCTCGCAGCTCTCTTCATTTTTTGTGTTCTCTTTGCAGTTTGACTTTGGCGATACTGTGGTGTACCAGGCTATCCACACCATCGAATATTGCCTGGGGTGCATTTCAAACACTGCATCCTACTTGAGGCTCTGGGCTCTCAGCTTAGCCCATGCACGTGAGTATTCCTTATGGAAATGAGATTTGGATCCGTGTGTCTGATCACCCTAGGCAGGTGGTAGGTGCAAGACAGGAATTCAAGTGGCCTCTCGGGCTCAGCTGTCAAGCACTGTGCTGGAAAAGGACAGAGCTGTCTGTGCATTAGCTGGGAGTAATTAAGTCTAAACACCAGTGCCTACTTGTATAACGCTCTGCTAAAAGGGAGGGATGGAGTTGAAAGCACTGAACAAAACAAGGAGCTGCTGAGCAAGGACCCTGCCCTGCACTGTATGCAACAGTTGGAGGCAATGTCGTGACATACTTGGCTGCAAAAGCTGTTGTCCCTCTTAAATTTCCTACTTCATTGTAGTGGGGAGTTTGCTTGACTTTAGTTTTTGCTTTATAAGTAAACTGTAACGACCCTCCATTCTTGCCGAATGCTCTGAAATGAACCCTCTTCTCCCCTTTGTCCTGGCAGAGCTCTCGGAGGTGCTCTGGACCATGGTGATCCACATTGGCCTCAGCGTGAGGAGTCTGGGTGGAGGCTTTGGCCTCTTCTTCATATTTGCTGCTTTCGCTACCCTGACAGTAGCAATTCTCCTTGTCATGGAGGGGCTGTCTGCTTTTCTCCATGCTCTTCGCTTGCACTGGTGAGTTACTGGGACATGCAGAAACTTCAAAGCTTTTCATAGCAAGAAAAGTGATGTCACCTGGACTATGCAGAAATGCCATCTTCTAGAAAATTGTATTGATCCTTACACAAGAAAGCTAAGGCTTTAAAATTGGGGTAGTGGATAATATTGAGCCAAGATCAGCAATGTTCAGAAGTGCTGGAGTACCACAAATCTACCTAAACTTCCAGATGTCCTACAGCAGCTGTGCTCTGACAGCAGAAAGTCTTTAAAAGGGTCAGAGACTTCCATCTTGTTTCTAGTGATACACCACTCTCTCCTGCATAACTGTTGCTTAGAAATTGTGGGGAGTAACTGATCTCTACTTAAACATAAATGAGACTAAAGCTTTGTGAACAGTGGGTTGGGAAGGTTGTGCTAGATGGATGAGCATGTTTGTGGCTTTCAGTAGGACTTTCTTGTTCTGTCTTTTGCCTGGTTCCAATGTTTGTTTTCCTTTGTGTGCAGTAGCTACTGACTGCGGTTTCCTTCACATGCTTGTGCTCATCTTTGTAAGACCTTGCATTGAACAAGGGCAGCTTTGCCTCTCTGCCCTTTGGGGAATGGTAGCTATTTCTTGCTGGTCTTGCTTATTGGCAGTTGCTTTTGTAGCCCCTTTCCTGTGATTATTAAGCTCCTGTGTATGCAGAGAGCCAGTAAACAAGAAGGAATTACTCACTAGAGTGCTCATTGCTTTCTCTGCACCCAAGTATGGAAAGTATTAAAGAGCTTTCTCTAATCCATATTTAAGAGCGCTTATTGTTCCACTTCAGATTCTCTGGTTAGCGCACTGGTGGGATCAAAGGAGCAGTGTGGGAATGGGTTTTGCTCACCTAAGGTTCTCTTCAGCCTGAAGTGTAAGAGAGTACGTCTGTGCCTCTGTAGAGTTCAGGTCGCTGCCATCTCTTAAGGTAGCTTCTTTCCTGGTAGGTCAGGAGAAGAGTGAAGTCCCATGAAGTTCACAAGGAATATTCTGTCTTGCTTAAATGGGAAGAAAAGGTTGTGAGCACTTCTTAAGAGTAGTTTTGTAAGTGAAAAAGGAAGCCAATGCCTTTAAAAAAAAAAAATAAAAATCAGCCTTTTTGCACTTTTCCCCGTCCTTTTGCCCTCTCTGTTGGCAGCCTGCGGGGTGCAGGCTGGAGTGTCCTGAGGTGCCTGAGTCTTTGTAGCTCAAATGAGTTGAGCTTCACCCAGGGACTCAGAGGTGTAGCCATCTTGTGCTGAGGGAGCCCGTGGGCGGGTTGCTGCTGAAAATGGCTGCTGGATGGTGCTTCTGTTTTTCCTGGCATCCAGCCTAGAAATCTTCATACCAGTCACTTGAGAACTTCTTGCTGACTGGCTGGTGTTTCCTCATCCTGCTGTCACTGTACTATGCTATTGCATCAGTTTGAAAGAAGGAGCTCTGCAAACCCTCTGTGGTGTTACTGCTAGTGGTCCAAGAACAGCAGAGAGTAAGCAGTACTCTAACTCCCTGTGTGGTGGTTTTGGTCTGCAATTGCTTGTGAATTAGTGGATTTTCAAGGTCTGTCTTCTCTGGACTGCAGTGCTGTATGGCACATTTTTGAATGATACCAGATGAACAGTTCTGAACAGCTTTTCTTCTTGGCAGGCTCGGTGTTTTCTTTTTTACCCAAAGGGATGGGCTAAGATAAGAAAGAATGTTTTTCTGGAGATACCTTTTCTTGTGTTAATAAGCACAAACTGCACTTATGGGTACCACTCTCAGAGCACCTGGAACAAGTGTGAACTGGAGGCTGCAGTTCAGCGAAGAGGTGGCTTTTCACATTGCTAGGCTATCTCTAAAGGGTGATTAAAAAATTGTCTGGAAATGTGTCAAGGGAAGATGAGTGTCACTGAAATGGCAAGCAAACAGAGAAACCCAGCTGGGCAATAGCAATAAGCACGTGGATCACTGTTGCCCTGCAGACCAGCTCAGGGCACTTCCTGGGGATCTGCAGAACTGAAGCTCTTCATGTAGTCATATTTTCCCTAAACATATGTTTCAAACTTGTAAAACTTTAATATACATTCTTTAAGAGAAAATCTGTTCAAACTTAGAGCCTGAGAAGCAAGTTTAAGGCAATATTTCAGACTGTAAGTAATCTACTGAAATTATTTTAGGTTTGTTGGATTTTTGTTATCACAGCGGAGAGGAAGGTACCTGCAGTTCTTCAAAAGAATATACTGTTAACATTCCATTTTGCTTCTGAACGCGAAATCAGGATGTTTCCAATGGTAGGTGTTCCCTTTTTAGAAGGAAGGAGGGGGAGTCAAATACAGCTGTCCTGGGAGGAGCAGATCAAATTTTCTGGCTGTGGGAGAAGAGTCACCTATCAAGAATTCTGAAGGTGTGGGTGGTTCAGCCTTCTTGGAAAAGAGGAGGAATTTAGCCTGTGTCTTACTGGTAGGAAAAAAAAGCACAGATTGTTCCATGTGCTCTGCCTATCAGTCTCAAATGAGGAAGATTTATTTTGTGCTGTTTCAGAAAGTATGCATTCTTTCAGCAGGCTGGGTTTTTCTGGGGCATTCTGGGGTGGAGGAAGCACTCTGAGTGCTGCCAAGATTGCAGATGTGTGTATCGGAGGTCTGCTGGAGCTTGGTAGCTCTCTGAGTTGTACCCCGCATCGTGCTGTTAAGTTGTTTTACTGTAACATCGTTATTCTGAAATATTTACCTTTCTATTTGCTTTTCAATAATGTAGTTTGACATTTGACATTTAGATGAAAGTAGCTTCCCTTTTTTTAAGCTAGTCAGCTCTTCTAATGTTAGCAAGCATAGACTTTGCCCAAAAGGAGAAGTTTTTAACTGGATTCAAACTAGGGTTCCAACATCATGAGTTGCTGCAGGAATACAGTTTCAGTGGAGCGGTTTTCCTGTGTAAAGCAGTATTTTAGGCTCAGTTTTAGGCCTGATTTGGAACTGGAAGGTATTCTCCCTAGCATATGTCCCCAGACCAGGCCACAACTAGAAAGAATGGGTAGCAGTAGGCATAACAGAAAGCAAATCAGGTTAATTCAGAGCAGTGAAGAGTGGCGTTTGTATTGCACTGTAGGAGGTTGGTGTTAAATGAGCATCGTGATTTAGGAGGTTCAGTTCCAAAGGTTGGAGCAGTCAAACCACGTTGTTCAGACTTGGCTGTGGTTACCCAAGTGTCTCTCAGCCAGTGTCCCACCCTCAGTCCATGTCCATCAGTGTGGAGAGCATGGGTCCTGGCCACACGTGACTATAGGTTTCGCAAACACGGAGAATTGTGTTCATCTGCTCTTCCTAAAGGTTTCAGTCTCTTCTCTCCTTCAGATGTAGCATCAACAGCTTTCCTGGCACGTGTGTGCACTTCATCATGGCCATGCTTGAGACAGACATAAATGTGATTTTTCTTTATCATGGGTTGCCTGAGCTGTTTCCCCCGGTCCATAAACATTCCCAGAATGAGCTCAGCCCTTTGGAGACAGTGAAGTGGATCCGAAGCAGTGCTCTCAGCCGCACCGCATTAGGGGCAGCTGAAGGCAAGGAGCTCATACGATGTCTGTTTTGTTCTGAATGGCAAAGTTGGAGAGTGCTGTGGGACTGCACAGGGACACCAAAATAGATTTCAAACACAGCAAATGTGGTCAACCTCAAACAACCGTGTGGAATAAATAAAAAGCAGCAATTATGTGGCGCTCTGTGGACGGCTGTTCTTGGCTGTAAGCTGAGAATGGACAGGCAGACCCTCCTCTGCCTGGGCAGAGCTCCTGGCCCACTGCCACCCAAAGAGAACTGCTGCTTTCCAAGAGGCGTGGGCATGCTGGACTTGCATCCCGCTTGTGATCCAGCAAGCGGCAGTGGGAGTGGTGAAGCCCAGCTCCCCACCTGCTTGCCAGAATTTTATTTTTCTTTGTAAAGGTCATGAGCCAGAGCCTGTCTTCAGTGCAACTGTAAGAGCAAACTACTGCTCTAAAAGACAGTCTCCTATAAGCGCAGGACAGAATGACACATGGTGCCACATACAAAACTGCTGGCCTT
>NW_009602563.1:0-4270 GCF_000690535.1 Cariama cristata | reverse complement strand
AGTAACTGCAACAATCTCTACGCAAACACCCCCATTGCATTCTGACTGTAAGGTGCGCCGTAGGCTGCCCTCTTTGAGGTGTGCTCTGAATCGCAGCCAACTCCAGGCATTGGCACGTGCCTTTAAGAACACAAATACCAATAGGAATTTGCACTTGTACTAAATGAAAGTTAGGGTTCCTGTTCAACAGCCGTCTCTGCAGTTGCTTCTGCTTATGGGACTGTGAGCTGCATGGTTTTCCAGACAGTATAGCTATTCTATGACTCTGTTGGGTTGGAAAATCCGTATAATTACAGTCCAATTAACACGTAAGCTAATTATTAATACAAAAAAGCTGAAGAGTGGGTTTTCTTTAATGCTGACTGCCAGAAAGCTTTCTAGTCTGTTTATTTACAGTGCGGTACTAACTGTCTAGTAAATTCTTCTGCAGAACTTCAGCACTTTGCACACAGTGCAAAGTTTAGCAACAGAGCTGGTACACATGATAGCCGGTCATTTTGGAAACAGCAGTATCTCATACTAAAAAAGGACCTTGGATTCTAAGTGTTCCTGTAGACAATTGCAGAAAAAACACACAGAACATTTAAGCCGTGATTATTTGGTTAAATAAACTTTTTCACTAGTTCCTTAACCTTATAACAGCCTCTCCCTGAGCTTCAAGCATCCAGTTGTGGCCAGTTGTAACTGAGTGTGTCCAAAAGGAGCTTTCAGATGTCAGGGCCAGCTGGAACAGTTAATCATCAGGGTTAAAATTTCATTTACAGTGGGTTCTGCATGACTCAGATACCCAACCCTCTGCCTCTTATTTCCCTTTGCTTACAGAATAGTTACTTAGTCACAGGATACTTACGGAGATTATCAGGGTTCCTGAAAAACTGGAGCATGTTGGCAAGGAGCCCTTCCTCCCACACGGAAAATCCTGCTCATCCTAGGGATTCCTCTGCAGGGAAGTCTGCATATCTGCATGAACAGGCAGCACAAGATAGGAGCAGAAATCTGTTTTTCTGAACGTTTCCCTCCTGAGCTCTGTTGGGAAATCACTTTTTACCAGCTGAAATACCGGCAGCTCTGGAGTTTGCCATGATTCCTGATTTGGGAAAAATAATTCAAGTGTGCCTTTTTGTGCTTCATAAAAATACTTCTCCTGAATTGTGTTAAATTGCTCTACAATTTGCTGTCACTTGATTCCTACAGAGACTTCAGGTTTAGTGGATCGCGTGATGGAAAGTGTTTCTCATGAGGCTCATGAAACATTGTGCTTGTTTTTACTATGAATCATGGGATTATTTTTTTCCTTCCCTATTTAGCTGTTGCTGACCATTGGACAGTTCTGGAGACTCATTCTTTTTTTTAAACTGAGTTTATTAGGGGAAGCAGGCAAACAAGGCTAAGTTAATGTTCAGCTGGAGACAACAGCCACATCTCTAGCTCAGCAGAAGTAGTCATGTGGGGATAAACCAAATATGCTTAAGTAAATAAATAGAAGTAGCTGATGGAGGAAGTCTTAAGCACAGCATCATGTGACTGAGGTTTGTTCTAACTAAAATGTGAACTTTAGTAATGAGATCTCAAAGGAAATGCTTTGTCCTCCTAGGTGCTTCTAAGTGATACCGCAGTTAGGAAGTTCATCCTATTTTTGTTGCCTTCTTATTGCCCGTGGGGGTCAGATCGAAGTACCTGGACAGTTCTCCTCTACTCTGCTGCAGAAACATCAAACAAAAATCTGGGGTTTGTGCCAGAAGATATGCTACATTATAATACTACTTTTTCTCTTTAAAACTTTTTTTTTAATATAGTCAATAATCATGCTTTTAATGGAGTTCTTGCTAATTGCTAACTCATATCTGAGAGCTGCCTTTTTAATGAAAAATCACTCTTCCCTCTCCTGCAGGATTGAGTTCCAGAACAAGTTCTACACTGGCACTGGATTCAAGTTTCTCCCTTTCTCCTTTGATACCATCCGTGAGGCGAGGTTTGATGATTAAAGATCCCTCCGCTCAAGCAGTGTTAAACATTGTGTGTTTCTGGCTAGCCCTCTCCCCTGTGTCTGAGTTGCATGTAATCCTTCTGTAGCAAAAATAACTTATTGCAGCACTCTCGAGTGTTACCATGGTGTTTCAAAGCAAGAACTTTGACATTCTTGGGTAATGAGTGACACTGGATCAAAGAAACTTTTCGTTCCTTAAGTTTACCACTGAATATACTAAGTGCATGAAGTGTCTGAGTTTGGTGTGTAGTAGTGTACTTCTCGTGTTGTGAATTCCCTGGCAGGCTGATCAGGGCAGTATGAGAGAAATGCAGCTATGGCGGAGTCGGCATACAAGCACATGGAGAAAAGGTGTAACGACTTCAGCTTGCGCAACACTTGCTGCTAGAGAACAGATTTTTTTTTTTTTTTAAAGAAAGTTTTACATGTGGATCTGTAAGTTCTGAAAGTTTTACATGTGCAGGATCTGCCCCTGATGAAACAAATTATGAGCAGTGGGCAGTTGACAATCCAGGGTGTGCTTCTCCTAGCTCCACAAAAACAATGTCTCATCAACTCTTTGAACTTGCTGGGGCTTGAGGAGCTGATATGAAGCAGTAGGACTCAGCCTCAGTTACGTGTATGGGGGCTCTCTGTTTGCTCTAGTGATGGGGAAACACCTTGTCCTTGCAAGAAAGGCTCTTCCTTTCCTTCCTGGAGAAGAGATGCTCCTTTAACTGTGCACCTGCACACTTGTATCGCAGGCAAAGTCCTATGTCCAGCAGCAAAGGCCCGTTCCACCTCTTGTTTCTGCAGGCTGTGCTGGGAACAGGGGGCTTGGCTGCCTTGCTGTGGCGTGGGGCGAGATGGAGGAGGGATGAGCTATGGTGCAAAGTGTCATCTCAGGTACTGACCACTGGCAGTGGAACTTCTTGGCTTTCTTGTTTAAAAACAAAGCCCTGAGGCTGCAAAGCCCTGGAGGCACATCCAGATAATGCTCATGTAGACTTGGCATCAGTGGAGGCAGCTTTTGCAAGAGTGGAGGGACCAGTGACATATGTTGTCATTTATACTCAGGAGTCTAAGGAGCCCTTTAAGGGAGAACAGAGGCTGAGTCTTGCCAAAATAGTCCCGTGGCAGTGGAGTCTTGGTGGTATTTCCCTGTGGTAGCTGTTGCTTTTTCTCCTGTGCAAGATGTGAGTAATTTCTTGCCCTCTTCAACTCGGTGTAGCTGTAGGAGCAGGGGGGTGTGTGGCTTGTGTTAGTGCTGTGTCTAACTGTTGTGTTTAATTGTGATGGTGGGTCTAAAGTATTTGTATATGAACAGATTAGAACAATAATGAGAATCATTGTAACCTGGAATTGAGGAGGAAATGCCACGCGGTGCAGGGCTGTTTAAAATTACATGAGAAAGGTATGTGTGCACTGCACACTGCAACGGGTGTGTGCACAGAGCATGGGGATCCTTGTGCACGGGCAGCTTCTGGGTAGTCACTGTGTTTACAGGTAGACTTGGCTGTATGTTTACAATGGTGGTTGCAGAATGAAAGATGAAATCGAAACATGTCTGCAGGTGGAGCAGTGACACCAGTCCTGCTTCTCCGGGTGAAATGCATTGTTGACAGTCACTGTATAAATTAAACAAACTGCACAACAAGTGGTGTAGCCTCTTTTCTGCTTCCTCTGCAGTCTCTGAAGGGGGCTTCCAGGCAGCCCCTCTTCCCTGTCCAACACTGGGCAGGGCCCTGAAGGCTGCCTTGGGGGCAGCTGGGACCTTCAGCTTTCCTGCACTGTCCATCAGGGTGACAGGATCCCATGACAATGGGGTGGGCAGAGCTGGTTTGTAAAATGAGATTGTGTGACACTGCCTCAGATGAAACGTGTCAGTGCTTATCAAGCCCCGGCTGACATCCTGAGCAAAGGGTGGCCAGGGCCATTTTGCCCTGGAGCCTCCAGCCTGCCCAGATAAAGCTGTTATGCAGGAGGAAACACTGAGGCTTGGTTAAACCTGGCTGTTGTGGACACCCTTTCACGAGCCTGCTTGGGGCTGCTGCTCCCCTGTTCCCAGCATCCCCTCGTGGGGACCCACTCCCCACCCGTGATGGATGTGTTTACTCAGGCCTTTCCTGCAGGGCCTGGGGCTGCCTGAGGGGGTTTTTCCACATATGCGGGAGGAGCGGAAGGGAGGTTTCTGTGGAGGTTTGGCAATGGTATTTTTGAGGTTGTTGCGGCCCAGTGTGTTTCCTGTCTCCCGATGTCTCTGGGAGGGCGAGGAGCCGGTCTGTGCTGCCCCTGCAGCTGGAG
>NW_009602562.1:5066-31458 GCF_000690535.1 Cariama cristata | reverse complement strand
TACAGCTACCTGAAAGGAGGTTGTAGTGATGTTGGGGTCAGCCTCTTCTCCTAGGCAACTAGTGACAGGACAAGAGGGTGTAGTCTCAAACTGTGCCAGGGGAGGGGCAGGTTAGACATTAGGAAGCATTTCTTCACAGAAAGGGTCGCTGGCATTGGAATGGGCTGCCCAGGGAGGTGGTGGAGTCACCATCCCTGAAGGTCTTTAAGAAAAGGCTGGACGTGGCATTTAGTGCCATAGTCTAGTTGATATGGTGGTGTTGGGCAAAGGTTGGACCTGATGATCCCAGAGGTCTCTTCCAACCTAATTGATTCTGTGATTCTTATGAGAGGCCTAGCTGTAGTCCACTTACTACTATCAAAAATGCAGCACCCTCAGCATCTGTGCCTATTCTTTCTTTCTTAAAAATACTCTACAGGTATGTCTCCATGAACATACTAAACAATTCTGAACCCTGCATTTTCTATTAAGTAGTATGTTAAGTCTGCATCCACATAATCTAATTTTTGGCACATTAAGTCAATATTCATGGCAGGCAGTTTTCTAGTGGTAACTATTTCTTTTCCTAGTTGGTATGCACAATGCTATACTGTGCTGAACCCAACTGATCACCACTGTTCTGGCTGAGAAGCAAGAAAAATTTTTTTCACAGCTATTATACACTATGCTTTCCTAATCACAAATTTGAAGTAGTTTAGAAGACCTTTTATTTTGTTTTCTAACTTTATATAAAATCTATGCTTCTTTCTATTTGTTTTTCTGTACTCTGTGTTATTGTTTACACTGTGCTGTGTAATATCTTATCTTGGGCATTATACAGATGCAAGAGAGCACACAGTGCCTTCGGCTGTGGCTCTGTGAAGCCTGAGGGCAGAAGTCCTTGTTCCCCTGGTCAGCCTGGAGGGATTTAAATGACTGAGGAATGTGAGGGAACTATTAGCTTCTGTTCACCTTCAAATGCCTCACCCCATCAGTATATTTGGTATAGACAGAGTGAATCACTCTGAATAGTCATTACACTGAATTATTTGGGTTTGGTAAATAAATTCTTCTTATAAAATGCTTAGTACTTTACAAAGTTGAAAATAAAACTCCCACATGTTTCTGATGCCTTCGGTGAAGTTCCTAGGATATCATATGTAAAACAGAATGTTCCCAGTAAAAAGAAAGTGTATATTTTTTTTGAATTTTATTATCACTTTATTTTTTCTCCGTTTAATAGGTAAAATATCCAAGGTGAGAAAGTTTTATAACTCATTTGTTGTTGCAGTGAGTCAGCAACATTAGATGTAAAACTGGAATTTTTGTTCATATCTCCCAGCTTTTTACAGTCAGTACAGCAGAAGCTTAAAACCTCATTTTACTTGAGCACCATGACTGGTTTAGGGGGCAGAAGCTTGGTAGCTATGTGCATATACAGGGGTGTGGAGGACAGTGTATGGTAATCATGATACAGAAATCTGTCTACCAGAATATGATCTTTCTGTGGAGCAATTTATAGATAATCTGGCAGGTCAAAATTTTAATTTAAATGCTCTCTGGTGTGGCCATCCATGTGGAAAAATGCGAGAATGTAGAAAGAGATGAATGCAAGGCTCCTGTGCTTGCAGCCTCTCTTCTCAGATTTCTGATTCCTGGTTTCTTGGAAGAGATGGTGAGGGCTTGTTTGTGACCCACTGACATCTAGAGGCACGTTGGCCTCCATGGTTTTACTTCAAGATAAAATGTGTCCTTGTGCCTTGCACTGCTCCCTGATGCAGACATACCCAGAGAATGGGACCAAGTAAAATGGTTAGGAAACTAAAACAGAGGAGAAAACGGTGGTGTCTCCTTAATAATACAGTATTTACCTCCTTGCAGTATAATACAGGTGAAAGAAAGCAAACCCCTGTTGAAATATTTGCTTCCTTGGGAGAGCAGAGCATAGACTGCAAAGAAAGGAAATTGCCAGATGATACAGTATCTAAGGCTATGATTTCAACAAGAACAAAATCTTGACTTAGAGTCACTGTCCAGAGCAGTGGCTGTGGCCTGAATGAAACAATGTGTGGCTTCACAAGTTCAGCAAAAAGGCTTTTTTTTCTCGAGGTCATGATGATCTGATGAAGGATTTGCTGAGAAGCTCAGAAATCATCAGTTTAAGTTATTGGTTTCTCTGCCTGCCAATGGCCATAATTACAGCTGAGTGAATAATTCAGAGCAAATAATTTGACAAATTTCTTTTTCATCTCATGAAAAACCCATGAGTAGTTCAGAAGCTCTTCGTGTTTGTTTGTTGTTCATATTTATTTATTTGCTCTTGCATAGCTTTTATTGGCTGTATAAGTCACATGGTATGGTTTGGGGGGTTTTTTGTTTTTCTTTTTTCAGTCACATTGTTTGAACCTGGTGGTACATTCATATTAAATACTGAGTAGCTGAAGGTCTATGTGTTGAACAGTTCTTTACAGTTTCAGCCAGTTGCAGAATATATTTCTTATATGCTTTTCTCTATATGTACGCATTTGTCTCCTTGGGTCTTCATTGCCGTGTCTGCTCTCCTCATGGTCCACAGTGTATTCACTAAACTTAATATTGTTTCCATCTGGATGCTCTGTGCTGTATCTGTGTATTTTAGTTAATGAGGTTCTGCTCTGGTTCTGAGGAGCTCTGCCTCTTTCTATTTGTTTTGCTGTTGTAGGATAACCTTTGTGAATAAGACACGACAGGAGGATTAGATATTTGTAACTTCTGTGAAGGCAGGCATGTACCTGGTTCATGATTTGTTACGCTCTTATCTTCTTTACTGACAACGTCTTTCACAGTTTCTACCTTGAAAACTGTGGTGTTGTATTACTGAACTTAAGAGTGTTTAAGGATTCCAAGTTACTAATCGAGTCCGTACTTTAGTTGATTTAAAAACAAACAAACAAACAAACCTGACAAACAAGGAAACTCTTTTTCTCTTTGGACATAGAAAAAAATAGATATTTATAGACCTCTTTCTTTCTTAACTTGGTCAGAGCTTCCAGACTTGCTTCAGGAAGTTTACCTAAAGAATAAGACTGAAGAAAGTTGTGCCTTTTCAAACAAACTTACAAAGAAAAAAGTTTTACTTCTCTTCAACACAGGCTTCAAATGGCTATGTTGCTATTAACAAGCCTTTAGTCTAATAAATCTACACAGGAATAAGCTGGTCTAAAACCTTGTTCTTCATGGTAAACACGTACCAGTTGTACTACATTTTTAGGTACCTTCTTATCATTAGAAGGACATAGTAGTTATTATGGGATGCATCTGTGTTCACAGAGTTGAATAGACTTTTCTTTCATCAACTATGAAGAACTGACTTGTGCTAGTACTTTTTATTTTGGTTTAAAGCCTGTGCAGAATCAGTACAGGACTCCTCTGAATGTCCTAGAGGTACTCTAAACTCTTTTTGACAGCTCCTTAAGGAAGACAGATCTAGTCTAGCATGTAATTAATGCTGGTGATTCCACTCTGATCTTTTTACCCCTATAATATGCATCTCTGACTGAGAAGGAGATAATGGACAATCATGGAAGAAAATCCTTGATTATGGCTTGATTGAGCTTGTGTGAGCTCTAGACAGCTAGTGTTGTCATGGTTTCCAAGCTGTTTAACGTATGACATTTTTGCATAGATGTTAGATAACCATCCAAAAAGTTGTAATTTGGATTATGTCTAACCCCTCTTTGAATGTCAGATCAGGTTTATTTTAATAAAAAATCAGTAACCAGTTTTCATATTAGAAGGTATAAAACTCATATTGTCTTCCATAAAAATTGCAAAATAGAGGACTTGAATGGCAGAAATTTTTTTATTCACACACAACACAAGAAGCAGATATGCAGTTTTTAGCAATACATATTGGTAAACAATTCCAAATCTTATCAGCTTTTAGTCACCATATCAGTAATGAATTATAATTTAAAAAAAAAAAAAATAAAAAAGAATCCTGTTATTCTGGTACCAGTAAAAGTGTGCTGAATATTCACAACCTCAGTGTCTCAACCCAGGCTGAACTTTCAACAAAATATAAAATCACAGAATAATATGTGTGGGAAGGGACCTCTGAAGGTTAGCTGGTCCAGCCCACTGCTCCGAGATGGTTCAGCATTATTTATTTTGTGACAGGATGGTGTATGTCTAAACATGCCAAGTCTTGCCAGTGTATGGAGGCAGGTAGCTCTTGCCACTACCTAAAGAGCGGTCATACTTGTGTATTCTGTTTTAATAATTATTCACTATTCATCTGGGTAGATGAGGGGAGAGCAGTGGATGTTGTCTACCTTGACTTCAGCCAGGCTTTTGACACTGTCTCCCATAACATCCTCATAGGTAAGCTCAGGAAGGGTGGGCTAGATGAGCGGACAGTGAGGTGTATTGAGAACTGGCTGAATGGCAGAGCCCGGAGGGTTGTTCTCAGCAGTGCAGAATCTACCTGAAGGCCTGTAGCTAGTGGTGTTCCCCAGGGGTCAGTTCTGGGTCCGGTCCTGTTTAACCTATTCATCAGTGATCTGGATGAAGGGACAGTGTGTACCCTCAGCAAGTTCATTGATGATACAGAACTGGGAGGAGTGGCTGGTACACTGCAAGACTGTGTTGCCATTCAGCAAGACCTGGACAGGCTGCGGAGTTGGACAGAGAGGAACCCAATGAAGTTCAACAAAGGCAAGTGTAGAGTCCTGCACCTAGGGAGGAATAACTCCATGCACCGCTATAGGTTGGGGGTTGACCTGCTGGAGAGCAGCCCAGCAGAGAATGACCTGGGAGTCCTGGTGGACAGCAAGTTAACCATGAGCCAGCAGTGTGTCCTCATGACCAAGAAGACCAGTCGTATCTTGGGGTGCATCAGGAAGAGTGTGACTAGCAGGTCGAGGGAGGTTATCCTCTGCCTCTACTCTGCCCTGGTGAGGCCACATCTGGAGTACCGTGTCCAGTTCTGGGCTCACCAGTTCAAAAAAGACAAGGAACTACTGGAGAGAGTCCTGTCTTAATACTATGTCCTCTGTGGAGCAAGCTTTCTACAATGCAGGAGAGCATTGTTTCCTCAACCATTTGCAATGTTTTTCCAGGCATTAGGTAGCCCCTTGCTCTCAGCATTGTCTTTCTCAGTCGTTGGAAAAACACAGAAGTCTCTTCCTCAGTTAAGAAACTGAAGCCAAGACATTGGGGCATTTTCAGTGTGGAGCTTTTGTGTATTGGTAAGCACAGACATCAGCATAGTTCTGCAAATAACTTTTTTCCAGCAGTGATTTTTTTTTTTTTTTTAGAACCAGCAGAGGGAGCACAATAATAAAAGTAATTGAATTTACAGATCTTTCTACTTGTCTGTAGTCGAAGAGTCTAAAAGTGCTCTTCAAATATGTCAGTGTTGCAAGTCTATTTTACTGATAAGTGAAGTGTGTGGTGAGGTGGGGGAGCATAAGTACAGGAAGCAGAAAGGCAGGGACACAGCTAAATTTCAAAACAAGAAATAGCGTTCCTTGTTTTGTGTAGTTGCCGTTGAGAGTACACAAATAAAGGACAGTATTTTCTGCGGAAACACTAGATAATCTAATGCAGCTGCTCTAGTAATTCAGTAGCCTGTAGGATCCTTGTTAAATCATGACAGAAATGCAATTCTTACTGACTTAAAAACATACCCTACTCATTTAATCATTTTATGTGGCTCCCAGTAGGTTCAAGGAAAATCAGAGAGATAGCATGTACATCCTTTGTTAGGAGGATATCTTTTAGTTATACATACAAATGCAGCATAGTGAAAATTTTGAGTCTGACAATGTTTATGGACAGCAATTGTAGCCATATTCTACTGGATCTGTTCTGTGGTACCACATTTTTTCTCAAAACAGCAGTCATTGCCCAACTTGCCGTTTTTGATTTGAGTGACTCATTAACTGGGCAATAACTACTGCAATGCATAGGAATAATAGTAATGAGAAAATAACTCATAAAGCAATGGGATTGGTCCTCATTTGTTTCACTTTTGCTCTTCATCTGTTTTAGTCCCTTTTATAATATAAGCCTTTTTAATGTGTCCTTGTGCAGTCCCCAGCAATGGGGCTATTGTCATGGCTGACAGAACTGCTAATAGTTTTTGCGATGTTAGTGTGCCATCCAGCAACGGAGCATACATCTTTTTGTGACTGATAAGCACTGTCAATCCTGCAGAGATTCAGAATAGCTTGCAAGTGGTTATGCCTTCTGCTCTTCTGATGTTGTTAGACTTTATATATCCATTGGAGGCAGCACCATGAAGCATTGTCGTCAGGTGAGCAATGTACGTTTCTAATATAGCCTAGAACACCTATGCATGATGCGGACTCTGGTTATGAGTATGTCATTTAGACTGGGTTCGATTACTTGTTTCCCTAGCAAAGTCAGTGTTGTGGAGCTTGAAAGGCAGTCCATTACTTAGATTTTTCTCTTTTTATCTAAATACAAAATTTACGTGCGTTAACTGAAGATCCACAGCTATAACTGCTTATGTTCACCAAATCACATTAGTGGGTTGACTCAACTCATCCCTGCCGCTACCTTCTGAAACAGGCTGACTGCCATTCTGGAAGTGCACTGTAAAGCCTTCAATTGTGATTAATGGTCAATGTGTTGATTGCTTTAATCCAGCACGTCAGTAATGTGTGTCTGTAGCACCTTCTTTCTACTGTCAAGCTCATTGGGAACTGTGTGCCTGAGATGGAGCCTGAGGCATTTGGCTTTTTAGCTGTGAAGACCGGATTTGCAAATTAAAAGGAAGAATGCTAATCACTTAATGTCCTTGTTTGTTCCTTTTTAAACTTTGTGGACTAGACAGTTAATCAATTATTTGAAATGATGATTCCTGCAGTGCTCACATATGAACAGCAGCACCCTAAGAAAAGTCAGTGGGCAATCTTGTAATAAGATTGTGAAGTGGGTAATAATTTCATTTCTTACACAGTCTTGGCAACTATAATACACTGGCAGTCTGTGTGCTGAGGCTTATTTTAATTTAATCAAGATTGATAAGTAATACATTTGTGTTTTCATCTAACTGTAGGATGCATAGTTTATTCTGGGGCACACGTTAATGAGTAGTTGAACAGAAAAAGAACCAACCCACAGAACCTCTGGGGGACAGTAGCTATGATTTATGTTCTTTGCTTTTTCTGGTTTTCTGAGAGGGATTCCTTTGCCTTCCTTACCTATGTTCTTGTTTCCATTTGGCTTTCTGTTTCAGAACCCACTTAGGTTTTCTTGTGGGTTGGGAGGGCGTGAGCTATGCAGAACAACAATCCAACTTCGTATTTTTCTTTTTAAAACCTATATGTATATGACTAACAAACTTTAGAGACTGATTTGTTAAGGCTGTGTGTTTTACAACTGCTTTCATTTCTTTGTGGTACAAATAAGGAAGTCCAGTGCTGCAAATTGTTCATGTTGGAGGTCTTCTGGCATTGGTCACATGGCATTAGGTCCTGTGTATACTTGAAATTTCTGGGAATTATCTTAGTAGTTCTCTTTCTTGGATTTTTCTAAACTGCTTACTAATCATGGGTAAATCTTATGGGTTCTGATAAAAGCAGTCAAAATAATCCAAAGCAATAAGTCATATGTGTGAACTTCTGAAAATTATCCAGTTCACCTGGGTTAAACCAATGCTGGCAACAGGATTTTTCATCCACTGTGTACGCAAGCAGGCAGTGAAAGAACTGTTAGAGTCCAGAGTCCAGAGAGATCCAGTGGCTGGAAAAAATGACCAGATCAGATGAATGCATTGAAGCTTTTCTTTCCCTTTACTGCTCAGTGAGGTAGGTTTTTTTTCCTCCCCACGCCCTTCAAATCAGGTGCAGTTTGCAGCTGTCATGTACCTATGCAAAGTTATTATGATACCACATCCTTCCATCTTCAGTGTGACTATGATAGTAGAGTGAAAATTGTTGTTATACAAGGGCATTACGGACAGTGTAAAAAGAATGTGATACTGTATGCTTCATGTTCATCCAGTCCACAGTTCACTGTTTTTGTACCATACTGTCTTGGACAAAGACACCGAATTCATATTACTGGCCCTTTGCTGAAAGAATTACCAAGAGAGAAGGCAACACCATGTGTCTCGTAGTTAAATGCATATTCCCTTATCAAGTATCCTCTTAAGAAAACCAGCAGTGATTACACACAAGCTGGGTGCGACAGGGATTGAGGGGGACAGAGTGGCAGATGTGGGCTGCTCTGAGTCCTGTCAGGAAGGAATGATTAATGAACACTAGCTCCAGCTGAGGCTAACCTTTGGAGAGCTGAGCAGGACATCTGCAGAACTGTCAGAGCTCTGACAAGGACAGAGCTGAACAACCAATTATTCCACCATCACTAAGGTGGGCTGTCAGTTTAATCCCAGCCATTCACTTAGGCAAGGACAGGGAAATTTCTCCTTTACATAGCACCACTCTGTTGTGACCTTAACTATTTCAGTACTGCTGAGGGGAACCATGGGGCAACACCACATATACAGGCGCTCTTGCAGACTGAGTAACGGTAGGGTAGTCATAGAGCGGTTGTGCAGAGTTGTAGTAGTTCTCTACTGAATATAATGATGTGGGAATTCTTGTGATTTCAGAAAATGGTGAATACTAAGTTGAATATTCTGCAGACACCTCGGTATTAGTCACTGATGTTGTCAAACTTTTGTAGTGACAAGATCTAGTAATTGCTAAGACATTCTGACTTGACCACTCTCAGCTGTGTTTGTCCTCCGCAAGAAGGCTGAGTATTGTTCCAGGATGGTTGACAATAGCTAATCCAGAGACCTGTGGTGTTTTCACAGATGACTAGGTGCATTTCAGTTGGCTGAGTGGGAGCCAGAGTCAACCTGGACTGGGAGGAGACCTTTTAGTGCAGGTGTAGCTGCAGACATGCACCTGGTACACAGAAGACATCTGAGTTCTCCAGTAGGGTTAGGTACCTTAGCACAGGCTGCAGTACAGGCAGTAAGCTTTTGGCCACATGCTAGTTTTATTTCCTGCGTAGTCGGACAGCGCTAGTGTTGTATGGATTTTCCTAAGTAAGTTTTCAAGGGATTTTGTGTCAAAATGGCTTTCTCTTTCTTACACCTCTTTCTCCTGCCATGTGAGGAACTGAGAACAGGGGAAGCCGCAAGCACAGATTTGGAATCTGGAGCATGGCTACAAGCACCTTACGTGAGCTACACCTGTAACAAAATACTTCAGCATTGTTACAAATGCCCTGAGTGCTGGGAGAAGAAAGCAAGTACTCTAAGGTAGCTAACTCAGTATTTTTTTTTCTTCTTCTGAGCAGAAGCTGTCATATTTTTTTCTGAAGTTGCTTAATCTTTGTTAAAATGTCCCCAGACACAGCATTTTGTTTTCAATTAGGCCATGTGGTGAGTTCCAAAGTACTTGTTAACACTGAAGAGGAAATTGGCTTAATTAACGACTCATGCTGAACAGCATTTTATTCTGCAACCTACCCTACTGTGGACCACTTACAGTGTGGAACACTGTTCATAGGAGGTAAGGGTGGTGATACATCTCTTTGTTAAGACTGTAGCATTCTGACTGTCCTCTTGACTCAGGCCCATTCCTGCAGAATCCCATGTGTTTTGGAAGCCAGTCTGATGATTGTTGCCTGTACAAGCACTCAAAACAGGAGGAAGCAATGTCATATAGAGAAATTCTTCCACAACCTGCATAACAAAGTCCCAAGACTTGCAGGCAGGATGGGATTGCGTTAGTTTAGGAAGAGGCTGGACATACACAAGAGGAGAATAAACAGTTACGTACAGCAGATGTGTTTCTATTATTGAAATGTGTGTTTAAATGCTGGTATGCCTGGTTTGCAAAAATAGTAGGACTTGCCAGAGAGCAAATCCTATTTGTTTAGCTCCACTTAGTCTTCCTGCTAAAAAATGCAAAACTTTGAGAATTCTGAAGAATTATTCAGAACAAATATGTCTTCTGGAGAATGTACTGGACAGTATGTACAATTTGTAAACCTGGCCTTTTTTTGGTGGATTCCTGGTGTTTAAATATCTTGTGTCGGAAAACCTTCAGGCAAAGTTCATGGAAATTTGTTCCCAATGAGGGCTATAAACTCAGACGTGTAGATGTGGTGCCTAGGGACATGGTTTAGTGGTAGACTTGGCAGTGTTAGGTTAATGGTGATGGTCTTAAAGGTCCTTTCCAACCTAAGTGATTCTATGATTCTAAGATGTAAACATGAAGCAAACTCTTTCATCAAAGATAAGTCAAACACCAAGATAAGAAAGGACATACTGAAAGAATGGTGACATTTATAGGGTTGAGAAGTGGAGGTTAAGTCACATCCTTTGGTATTTTATTTCTTTTGTTTGTGTATGTGTGACACAGCACACTTCTTGATTTGGAATACCTTCCATTTTTGATCTGCTATAAATTCTTGAAGACCTTAAAATACCCTTTCAGCTGAAGATGTATGAAGAGCCCGTATCCTGGGATATCTGACAGACATGAGAACAGCTTTGTTTCTGCTTTGCTCATACCTTTCCGCCTTTAGATTCTAGGTTGGTTTTTTTGTTTCGTGGGTTTGTTTGTTTGTTTTGTGGGTTTGTGTTGGTTGGTTGGTTGGTTACTTTAGTGTTCTAGGAGATGATCACACAGTTTGTGTTTTACTTTAAAAAAAAAACAGTTGAGATTTGTCACGCGGTTCAGGAAGCTGTCGCAGGTACCTTCAGTGCTACCAGGAAAACCACAACTGGGTGGGGAAAAAATGCATCCTGGGTACATCTCTGAAGAAAACCGCAACATAGCCTTGTCTTGTTGATTTTTTTATTTTTTTATTTTTTCCCCCTAAGCTCTTTATGTGCTCAATGAACACAGAAAATGTAATGGCCACTGCACCTCTCTCTCTACATTCTCCCTGTAAACCTTGGATTTTGCCTTCCTTAATTAGGACATCCAGTTTGTAATCACTTTTATCTGGGAAATGCACTAATGTCACAAAATGAGGACATGAAAAGACCTGAAAATTTTGAAGTAGGATTTTGCAGTAAAATAGAATAAATCTTCCTCCTTGATGTTTTTTTTCTGTGCGTGTTTGAGAAATTTTTATTGAAAAAGCAGAGATGGTAAATTCTGTGTTTTACACCTGTCTAAATATATTTTTAAGTATGTTCCTGTTATGCAAAAATTTTGCTAATGAACCCCCGGTTGAGGTTTGGGCATTACAACAGTGTTCTAGATAGCAAAGAGCTTATCTGAATGAAGATAAAGTAATTTCTCACGGAATTTTATTTGCAGACTGTCTCTAGTGCATGCCAGCTGTAAAAAGATGGTATACCTACCATTATACCAGAAATCGGTTTTAAAATAGCAGAAAATCTATGCATTTCTGATCAGGCAGCTCTGCTGCACCAAAGGTTGAGAAAATCCTCCCAAAAAGTCTGCTAAAAATTAATACAAAGGCTGTTACTTTAATCATGCAGATGTTTCTTTACATGGTAAATTTTATCACTGTCTGAATTTTCACGTGTGTATAGCATTTTCTGTACTACATCCCTATTCCTGTCTGGGAAACACAGGAAGCAGTCATACGAATCAAAAGAATGGAACCAGATCTGTAGGTGTGTATATACCAGCAGCTTGCAAAAATTCATATCATCTGCATTGCACAGAAATGTTCTTTAAGACATGGAGATATGCAAAATATGTTCTTCAATTTCAAATGGTGTCAGCGCTCTTGTAGAAGGTGGAATTCGGTCTGGTATGTCAGGGAGGCTGCAAGGGGAACAGGCTTGAATATTGATTATTTGATGCTGAATTGCAACCCAGAAATGTTGAAACAGCATGTATGCAAAACAGTGCTTTCAAAGCTGAGGTTAAGGCCAAAGTGATTGCTCTTCCTGCTCAGGAACAGATTAAATCTGAAATTCCAACATTAACTTCCTTTGCCCTGCAAGACTCCTCTTGGAGAATGAATCTGTTGGTTATCTTCTGTGTTGCTGGTTTTTTAGTTTTCTTTTTTGCTTTTTGTTAGGTTTGGGGGGTGGGGAGTGTGTTTGTTGTTGGGATTTTTTTTCCATTTATTTTCTTCCAGCATTTCCCACCTGGGTTTGCAGAGCACACGGTAATTGCCACGGTCCGAATGGGGTCTTTACTGCAATACAGCAACAGAAAAAATAGCCAGAAATAACAAGTGAATTTTTTTCCTTTGATTTTCAAAAATTAGTCATAAATTGATAACAATTGTGGAATATTATTCATTTAGCCACAGTTAGTTGTCTGAGGATGTGAGAGAGTTGATAGGCACATGGCACTTTCGTCTAGACTCCCTAGCTTATGTGCTCTCTCTTTGTGATTTTTGTGTTAAAGAGCGTCATGTAGAACTGAAATGACAGGAAAGAAACATTCTTTATGATTAGAAACATCTTGTCCACATTAGTAACTGAATTTGGAAACACTGGTAGTAGTGCCATATAATGTGCAAAATCTGTGACCTTTCTGGATAAATCAGTTTGGAATGATTTGGACATACAAGCTAGAGAGCATACAATGGATTGTACTCTAGTTTGTGTCTGGAATTTAGAAACAATAATAAGGGGAAAACTAATTTTAAAATGGTAATAAATAGACTAATCTAAACACAAATAAAGCAGCACATCCTTACTTTTAGTGTCAATGAGCTTAGTCACCTTATTGAGAAAAGATGCCTCTTTTATTTCATAAGATGCTGCAGAAGGATTCAGTGCAGTAGCAGGTTTGCACTTTACTAAACAAGGATGTTGCACATTCGTAGAGGAGAAATGAGTATTTAGAATTCAGCACATCCCATCATCTGAAATATTATTAATAACTTCAAGTAAAAGTCATGCCAGCACAGTGGGCTTACAGTTTCATCCTCCTGTTGGGGAAATAGCAACCTCCTCATTTCCCTTGAAACCTAGCTTAGAGTTGGGTTGTATTGTTAGGGTCTGACCATTGCAAACGAAGTGATCAAAACAGGAATTTTAGAAATTAGTCTTTAAATTAAGCATAATGTTTCATTTAATATATTTCCTCTGCCCCTTCTCTTCTGTTCTAGGATGTCCTAGATGGTCAGCGCATGTTCCAGTGCATGGCCAGTGTGGTACGCTCACCACAATGCCAGCTGTCTTGATAGGAAAGAAAGATGTTCTGCCCAGTCATGCAGTTCCCTGCATTTTGATTACCTTGACAAAGCTTAAAACTGAAGACTTTTAAGAGTGAATTTGAAAGTTGTTCTTTCAGCCTGCAGTGAAGTGCAGTTCTGCATGTTGTGGAGCAAGCAGAGGTTGCCTTCTGTCCACTCATCTCTCTGTGAACAAGTACAATGAACTAGTGAGGATTTAGTAGACCAGTATGATTTTGCTTAATATACCCACTAATTTATCCTATTAACTGTTATGCTTCAATTGTTTATTTTCCTGGCCCCTTGCCTTATTGCAAGCTGAACTTGGCCAGGTTTGGTGAGCTCTATTTATAAGAGGATGTGTAAGTTGGCAGAAGTCTATAGTCAGTTTGATATTGATAGGTAAACAGCAGGCCAAGGGTATTCAGTGAGAGTTGGCATGACATGCACACTGAGTTGGGTGGGGAAAAGTATGGCATATACATGCTTAGACATATCTCTGAAGCTCCCCTTTTTATCCAGTGCAGAGTTAATATATCTATTGACAGAAATAGAAAACACGAAGATAGCTATTTATTCACACAGTGGCAGGTGCACAAATGAAGTTTAGAGCATTGCTATCAAAATTTAAGTTGCCTTTTCCTTTGGCCTGCTCTAGGTAAATTGCTAAGAGCGTCTTACTTTGAGGCTGGGGAATAGAAATGAGGTAGAAAGTGTTTTCTGGCTTTCTTATAGTGAAAATTATGGAAATACATTTGTTTCTTAGCATAGATGTTCATAAAACTTTGCAGAATAGATCCTGAAAGTCTATTGTTCTGTGGTGTATTTATTAATACCACAAAAGCTGCATTAAAATAATGCTGAGGGTTTAAGAAAAGTATTCGGAGCTAATCCTTGTCTCTTAGAAGAAATGTTTCAAGTGACTTGGCAGGACACATTTGAAGGAAGTTATGAATTGGCACTCACTTGTCCACACCAGCTTTTTCAAATTGACAAAGTTGGTATGAGCAGGGACAAAGAGGGATTCAGAAGGCATCATAACTACATTTTTATTCTTGTGGGGAGGCTAGATAGGAAGCCCGCATACTCTCGCAAACACCCTGAACTTATCTGCTGCGGTGTGAGTGGTGAATTGGAATTTTCATGATAATATTTCAAGCGTGTTGCTTTCCTTCTTGTATTCCTGTCTCACCACTCTGCATTTTTTTGGATTTCCATGATCCCTGTGTATTGTCTAGCTCTGAGGCTCGACAGCACAGCATATTAATGGAAGTGACCATGATCTGCTTCTCCTCTTCCGGGAGTAAAGTTTTTCCAAATCTGAAGTGCTGTCATTTGGAGCAGTTCTGAAGAGAAAGAGTATCTGTTTGCTTGTACCTGTATCTAAGAGTCAAAAGATTATAACTCTTTTCCTTCCTTCCTTCCTCCCCCCGCTCTTGTTATGTGTATGCAACCTCATACAGCTCCCTGCGCTTCCATATTACGTTCACAAAACTTTTGTAAAAGGTGGTTACGTTTAAAAAGGGATTGCAGCTGGGTCTGCAGCTAGGAGATTAGTTATTGAAGAAACACCTTTGCTATGCATGACCCAGTTTCAGATGATTGTATCGGTCCCCTTTGGACATGAATGGTTATAAAAAATAATTTATTTTTTTTTTTTAAGTAAAAACGTATTCTTCCCAAATTAATTCATATTTCCAAATTTCATTGAGATCTACAGGTTATTATCATTGCATATTTCTAGAAGATGTCATTGTTTGCTTTTTTTTTCCCTGAAAGTTTGTTTTGAATTACATTTCCCCCAAAATACTACTTTTTCAAAAATAAGCTGTCTTAAAATAACTCCCTCTGAATCTATCAGATGGGACATTTTCAGATTTCACCAATTTCAGATTGGTTTTCAGATTTCAAAAAAAAAGAGTGAAAATTTCCCATTTGTGCAGTTTCATAGTGCACAAGGTTTTGTGTGGTTTGTAGCTGTTTGGGGTTTTTTAAGTTCAGTGTGACTTTATGTGACTACAGGCTGCATCCTCAGTGGGAGATAACTGGATCATTTCTTACAAGAAGTGCCATTTCTCTTAAGAAATATTTGTTCTAAATCTACAAAGTTTCAAAGAACACCACTGCCATTGAGAACAGTGGACAAGCTTCTTAATTACTACTGGGGAAAGTTGACTTAAACCTTCCTAAATGAATTAAGAAAGGCAAATCTATTGACTACTCCACAGGTTGCTTGCTGACCTTCTCTTTTTTGACAGAAGAAGATTAATATAGAGGCTGCTTCCTCCAGTGTTGTTAATAAATATTCACTGAGACATCCTACAGAGGGATCAGATCCTGATTCTGGAGGCATCAGGCAGCTTTGAAATGTGAGCCTGAACCATGGGGAGATTCAAGCCAGTAGAAGGTAATCAATTTAAACTAAAAAATTTTATTA
This sequence comes from Cariama cristata, assembly GCF_000690535.1. Taxonomy (NCBI): domain Eukaryota; kingdom Metazoa; phylum Chordata; class Aves; order Cariamiformes; family Cariamidae; genus Cariama; species Cariama cristata. The sequence continues at coordinate 15,896 of NW_009602562.1, read as the reverse complement.
AGTTTGTTTCTTAACATCTAAATCTTTAATACAGATAATGGATGTTTTCCTTTGCCACAAATTTGAGAAGCACATGACAGAGGAGATTGTCTTGAAAGATACAAAGCTGTGCATATCTAAATAAAGATGATATAAAATTGTGTACATTAATGAGGTGTACATTAATCAGATGAGCTACTTCAAGTAGAGACTAGCACTGCTGCGGATAATAGAAAAGTTTATGATATGATCTTCAATTCTGAAGGGCTAAAAATGGAGCTGCTTATTTTTTCACATGGGATCCTGGCAGTAAATACTACACAAGCTACTTTTTCCTCTTATGGCTAATGTAAGAAAAGTCTCTGCGAAGAAGTTGTCTTGTGTCTCTGTCTATCTGTTGTCTCTCTCTCGATTTGTTGTGTATGTGGCCATACAGACCCAAGTTGTTGGATATTTTGTTAAAGAAATCTCTTTGCCCTAGGTTTCCTGTAGCAGAGTCTCAGATGTCCGATCTTAGAAAAATAATTTCTTTGGATGGTACAGCAGAGTGACAGCTCGAGCTGGGTGCCTCTACAGAGGGACCCCAAAACAAAGAAAACCTGGGTTTTTAAACCCTTACAATCTATTCACCCCCTCTCCATGCGCCCTTCACGCGCCTTTTGGTACAATGGTCAGTCTCTTCACGCGCTGTCCACGTGCCTCCTGGTCCAATGGTAATTCGTGGTCTGGGGGCTCAGCTGTTTCTCTTTGGTTCTCCCCCTACAAACTCCTGATGGGCCATTTGTTGTCCTTATCTCGATGGTTTGTAGCTTCTGCTGACAGAGCTTCCTCCTTATCTTCTTCCAGACCCCACCCTGTAGCCAAGCAACCAGGTCAGGATGAGTTTATGATAGTGACCTGGAATTCCTTCTCCTGCTAACTAATGCTAAGTGAAGTTATTCAGATGAAAGAATACATTTAAAAGAATAGAGTAGAATTAAAAAGTTAGGTTGATTAAACTTATCCTGTAACAACTTTTGGTAAATAATAGAGAAGCTGCTTTATGTGTTTTGTTGTCTGTTCCCATTAAACAGAAATTGAACTAGAATGAAGCAAAAGCTGCTTTTGTGTGGAGTTTGCAAATATTTCTGGCTATCTGGAGTTACTATTTGTGGTTTGACCAAAATCTCACTTTCTTGGCTATGTGTAGCACTTTCCTGCTATAAAAAGTCTTTTGTATTTTTTATTGAATCCTTTAAATGTAAGCTGTGTGAGCATCTGAGCAGCCACATGTGCATGCAAAAGAACTTAATTTCTAACATCAGTATGACTGAGGATTTCAAACCTTTCTGGCTTAGGAATTTTTTCCTTTGCAGCAAGTGGTTGAGCAAAGCACCTTGGTTCCTAATGTGTTTTCAAATGAACTCTGGCAGCAAGCAGTTCAGAGGAGGATGAAAGTACACAGTCCAGAAAAGATCATTCCCTTGCTTCTTTCTGAATAGCATGGCTCTTCCAGACAATGTAATGCTGCAGTTTAGACAACTGCAATCACAACTTTAAGATAGAAATTTTCCTGGTTTATAATTTTTGTTAAATTCTTCGTATGCTTTTTCAGTACAAAATACCAAAGAAGTGTGCCTCTAAATTGAGGGAAAGCGTTCTCTGCCAGCAAGAGCAACTCTTGCTAGCCAGTGTTAGACTTCTCAGTCAGAAGCTCCTTCTGAACACAGGATTAACTGTTCGGTGTGATGGCTGCCGCTTACCCAGGCAGAGGGCTGAAGACTTGTATTTATGATGAGCTTAAACAAATATGGATGTCCATAGTCTTATGCCTCAATGTGATGTTCAGTCTTGGTACACTTGGCACTGGAATCCAGTCTTTATTTTCTGAAGATGAAGTCTGTAGCAGGAAGAAAAAAAAAAAAAAAAAAATTCCAAGAAGAGTTCTCCTCTGCTATTTCTGTGAAAGGAAATCAAAGTTTTACAGAACTATGCATTCTGTCTTTCATACGTATCTGGAAAGTCCTTTGTCCTTAAAGCCTGGAAGCAAAACCTGTTCAGGCACTCCAGTGGTTTTGTATAGAACCATGTTCCACAGAGCAGGTATATTTATGGATAGGCACTCTTTTTTAAGTACAGGCAAGTTAGCAGATGCGAGTCCCAGGCCTGTTGTTTTCACCAGCTGTATTTGGATTTGCTCTAAGAAGAGAGCATGCAGGAAATTCTAAATAAACTTTGTTTTGTCAGAGAGGTCAGAACGTGTGGGTATCTGGAGATGCCTTCGACTTCAATAACAAAGTTTACGTCTGATGTTGCTGGGCATTCAGTCATTTCTCCTGCCTCCTGTTGGTCATTTATGTATATTACATGGTTGCCACATGGGCTTGTGCGTTTGCTGTTCATTAAGTTACGTTATTCCTTAACAATGTAGATGAAGTATCCACTAAATGAAACAAAATAATTAATTACTGAACACAATGACACCATTTAGCCCTAAATTTTAATAACTAGAAGGATTAACTAAGTGTGTAATACATCACTGAATGATTTAACAGAGCATCATAACTCTTTTCTTTTCACCATAAATTGTAACTTGGAATTGTTTTTGTAATGGTAATTGCCTTATCTTCATAAATTCTACAGTCTTACATAATTTAACTAGTATTGTAGCAGGATTTCCCAAGAATAAAAAAAGCAGGTGCTGTCAATGGTAATTTAAATAAGAAAAGACACATTAAGTGGTTCTTCTTTTGCTAGTAATAGAAATTAATTAGCTTTGAGCTGCTTTGGAGATTTTACATTTTTTGCTCTGGCTTGTTATGTTTTATAATTGTATGCAAAGTAGTTTTGATTTGATCACATTATCTGGTGTGAGGGTTCTGCAGGAAGGCAGAGGTACATAAGTCTTTGAAGTGTTGACAAAGCTTGTTTCACAAGTCTGAAATATGCTGCTAAACATTTCTTCCTTTAAAACTGGGATCTATGGAATGTTTTAAACTAAAGTATGGCTGCTTTAAACTGACTCTACTCTGATGTAAACTGTTGAAATAGAATTGATTCATTTAGATTAAATCAGTGCAAAATGAGAGAGAGCAGGTTCACATATGAAATACAACTACTGTGTCTATGCATACGTTAGCAGCGCCGCTCAAATATACAGATTTTGTCAAGGGATTGTGATATATGTCTGCATTAGAACCTCGTGGAGCCTAATGAGTGCAAATTTGTACGTAGTGCTGGACTTCGTCCACTTGGCACTGGGGTCCAGCTCAAACTTTGTGTTTTTCAGAGGGCTTTTGTTTTCACTTGCTCTAGTCTGATTCTGATGGCTCAGTATCCATAACTGGTTGGACTGCATCTTCTGATTTAGTTTTCTGCAAAGGAACTCAGCTAGTGTGCTCCAAGACACTCTGCAGCACAAACTGAAGTACAGTGAAAAAGGTTGATCAAGTGACATCCTTCAAAATCCCACTCCTAATATGAACTAAAAGACTAACATGTATAATACATACATATGCAGTGACCTCATTAGTGGTGTGAGCAACTCTAGTCTCAGTGAAATGCAAAACATTTGCTTTTAGTATGTTGCCTATTTGTTTATATTTTAAAAACAGAATGACTCTTCTAACATTTTTGTTTGTTTTTTTTTTATTCCAGAAAATTTGTTAGCTTTTCAGTGTATGTCACATTACTGTTAATGCCTTTGCTTGACATTGCAGCAGTATTAATAGGATGTGACTATTAGGAAATGCAAACCAGTCCTGTGTTATATCTGTTCTGCCAGCCTTACTTCTAATGTGTGAATTACAAGCAATAATTAGCCCTTTTATGTGAATGACTCTTGGTGCTTGGAAAGACTTTCTAATAGTCATTTAGCTTCTCTTACTTCTAGGTGATTTTTATGTATAGAGATAATTGCCAGATATTGTTCATATAATCATGGTTGAGGATGGATGTCTTTTCTTTACATCTGAATGTATAAATGTACAGCTGAATGTAGGTGGGAAATAATCCTTTTTTTAGTTAAAGTGCAGGTTGCAAAAGCTGCTACTTTCCTGAGGATATGAATTTAATGTCAAGAGTGAAAGATCCAGTGGTTCAAAAACAGAATTGTGGTCATATTTCTTACATTTATGGAAAGCAAAATATTTAATATACTGATTAACAGACAGGTAGTCAGAGACCTGTGTCTTGTTTTCAGGTTTGTAGCAAGTTGCTCAGCTTTCTGTGCCTCAATAAAATGGGATGGCATCCTGCAAGTGAGGCTTGGTGTCAGTGTAAAGTTTAGGCAACCATATCAAGCAGAAACTACAGATGAACTGTATTGTTGTCAGTTCATTTGTGGCATGGTGAATCTGCAGTTCAGATTAGCTGTTCATGAATGATTGGAATTGCATATTTCTTACATTTGTAGGAAAGAAGGGATGACTTTCTGTAACAACATACAAATATTAAGGGACGTTCTAATTGTAATACATGCATGCTGAAGAACCAGATTTAAGACTGCACATGGCATCTTAATATGTATGCATGTTTATTGTTAAAATAATTTTGATAGAATTTTTTTTTTACATAATTTTTGTTTTGACCCCTGTTCTTGAATGCTCTTTACTGCCTGGTTTTTCTAATTGTGTTGGTTTTGTCTTTATGAGCTTTCATTTGAAATGTTAGGCTAAATTTGCGTTGTCTTTTTCTCTCCCTGGTGTGTGGCAGTAAGAGTATATACCCCTGAGCAAAGAAAATTCAATCGTAAAATAATAAATCTTGGAAGTTACTTCCTATATCCTCTCTTTCTCAGTTTCTGTTCTTATTATATCATGATACACTAGGCAGTTCTCTGGGAGTGCTGTAAATTTGTTCATATGTAATTACAGACACATGGAGAATGGACCAGCTGTTGCTCCCAAGTAATTCAGTGACTGGTACCCGTTGGACTTCAGGCATTACATACTGGATTTGGAACAAAGGCACACCAAACAGATCAATTGTCCTACTTCCTACTAATTGAGCAAGTCACACAAGTCTGCTCTTATGAACAAAATGATTGTTCTTGAATAGATCCTTTTTTTTCTCTTACAAGGAGCTCCTGCTGCTGTCACTACGGCTCCTGAGGTTGCATCAGAGTGCATCAGCTTGTCTGGCAGTGAATCTCTTTGGTCTTTGATTCTCAGAAGTTGCTGCTGAGAAAACAGAGACTCGGTCCCCCTTTCCCGTTTCTGAATGTGACAGCACCAGTTGCTTTTTCCCTGCCCTCTAAAATGTAACATTCAGTACATGATCTGCTTTGCTTCATCTTCCTTCCTCTTTGCTCTTCCTGTTAGAAGAGCAGTGCAAGCAAAGGACGTGTCAGCTTTTGCTGCAAGGCCTGCTTGCAGATACGGGAACTATGAGAGAATAAAGAAAAAAGAACACCTCTTTAGACCAGTTTTACTATGTTGGCTAGGGCTCCAGGTTCCCAAAGGAGAGTATTTTCTCCCTACAGGGACTATTAGCAGACTTCGTATTCTGTCCTTAGACTAAACAGAGAATTTTTCACCCTTTGTTTTATCCAGTGATGAGCAGAGAATTGAAGCACTAGTGTTCAACAGATTCCTTTTGAAGTGCAAGAACAGCAGTTGTGTTGATCATCCAAGCTGAAAATCTGCTAGAGTTTTTGAAATTAACTAGGCTGCTTTTTTTTTTTCCAGATTCTTGTAAGGAATTTAGAATATTTCAAATTAAGACTCTGAAGTCTTAACTGTTTGTGAGTTTGTGATGCTGCAAACTTTCTTTCGTAGAAACGCAAGAGGTGGGTCTCTGTTTCTGCTTAACGTAACAAAGCTCTTCATAGTATCGAACTGATAACAATAATTTGTTTTATAAAGTAAATATTCCTTATTGCTTCTTTAATAGCAGATTGCAAATTAGCAGTCATTCATGATTAAAAATTCTTCCCTCTCTTTTGGATTTATTCCTTGGGTTTGGTTTTAAAATTTGTATTAAGTATGTAAAACTGTGTGGTGGATGGAATTTCTGTAGTGGTGCTGTTGTGAAAACACAGAGATACGGTCTGGTATGTGATACACATGGATACAAGTGGATCTTGAGGTGGAGTGTTAAGTTGCTTACTGTACATTGTCCAAAAGAATCATTTGAGAAAGCTGCAGGAAGTAAAGGGTGTAAGATGTGTGTGGGATCATCAAACTGGACTGCAGAGTACTACTTTTTTCTTTTTTTAAAAAAAGCCACAAAAATTACATAAGTCAGAAAGATTAATAGAAGCCACTGCAAGCTTGAGGAGGTATCCAAGAGGTATGCAAATAAAGCCTGGAGCATCAGTTTCCATACTTCCCTCCATGGGCCATCACGGAGGATGCAGAAGCTGATACGGGATATGTCGTGTGGTGTTGGACACAGTAGGAGAGAGAGATGATGCCTAAAAGGACGCTTTTGAATTCAGTGCTGTCTCTGCATCCGCTGTAGACCATAATCATATTTTGCCGATCATAGCTGGAACAGTAGTAATAGAAAACCTCCTTTTGTTTCCACTGAAAGCAGAAGAAGCTCCTGAAAGTGAACCACCTAATGCCAGCTAAATTAAAAGAAGGAAAGCACTTGGAATAACTCAACGAACAATAAGTGGGTAGCAATCTAGAAAAAATTAATTCATTTTATGTGTTCAACTTATTTGCAATGATATTTAATTACTATTACGAGAGCTTGGAAAATCTGAAGGAAAGTACACTTTCATTCACTATAAGTGAGCGCGTTTATTTGTGTTGAAAAGGGTTGTCTTGCTTTTCTCTCGATTATGCTGGCAGAAGGAAGGTGACAGAAACAAAGGGGCTGCCTCCTTCCATCACAGCAAAGACTTTATTTTCTCAGAGCCTTAGTTGCAGGCTTCTTAATTTTTCTATCAGAAGAAATGTCATTTTACTTGATCATGACTACAGAAAAATTTTGAATAGAGTGATGAGAGAGAAATGTGGTCTTCCAAGCTTAGGCAGCCTGTCTGAGGATCTTGCAGTGGGTCTGACACAATTCATAAGGGGCCTTTTCAGCCTCGGTGAACGAAAAAATCAAATCTGGCAGTAAATATCAAGGTCATTTGGTCTTTTTTTGTAATTTATTAACATATAATAGAATTTACTCCTGCAACTAGAATAAATGTACTTGGGAACCAAAATGGCTTTTGGACTGTAGTTTGCCAAGCACAGAACCTAGATTTAATCATTGGGGTACAGAGCTTACTTTCTTTCTTTAGGTTAAGCCTAAGAAGAGACATAGGGAAATATTTGTTGGTTGACCTCTGGCCCTAATACAAAATATAGAGAGAATAGTGATGAATCTCCAAAGCCTACTGGTATAGTAAAGTGCTTGGTATTCTATGAAAAAACCGTCATGTATTCCCTAAATAGTTCATTTTGTTTTCTAAAGTTCTGAAAAACTCACTTTATTGAAATGCGTGTTGTTGCATCGATTTTTCTAAAATACACCTTGTTATCTTTTCTTTGGTAATTGGTGACTGGTAATGACTTTGGCAATTTAACATGTTCTTGCAGACACTTTTCCCATTCCCCCAGATAACTGAAGTCAAGAGAGAGGGCCTGTCTGTCAATCTCTGATGCCTGTCAACCTGCTTGATTGACGGGTTTTGGTCCCACAATAGAGACCATTTCTGCAGCCCCCATTCTGTTATTTTCTTCTTTCTTAATACTTGTGGGGGATGGTGTTTGCTTTATAATCTGTGTTTGAAATCCAACTTGGAATGAGGCCAGTTCCTAAGAAATTATCACAAAGTCTTCTTAGCTTTGCGACAAGAAAATTCTCTGGAGAGTTTCTTAAGCTGTGATTCCACCTTCCGAAATTACCTTTGCTCAAAACCTAAGCTTCATTGTTCCTCCAGAATCCCCTTCAAAATCCACCAAAGAGGCTGTGCCCTAATGTGTTTTGATATAAGAAAAGTAATTTGTTCATGCTTTACTTTATTTGGGAAGTTCTCGCTCATGGGATAACTAGCATAGAAATTTTTGCGTGTAAGGAATGTAGGCAAAATATGCGAGACGGAGAGCAGGGAAGGGGAGAGATATTTGCATTATGAGGAAAAACTCTAGAACAGGAAACAAGAAAAACTTCTAGAGGAAAGAGTAAATGTTTACTAGTTAAAAAGGAAATTAATGAATCTATCATTGTTCATCTCCAAAATTATGTGTTCTTACAAGCATTCTAATCAACTTGGCATTAATTCACTTAATTCTGAATTAGGGTTGTGTACTAGGATTGTGTCTGAAATGAGTTGTACTTAGCATTTAAGACTTTTTTTGATGAAAGAAGAGAGTGTGAGGAGAAGTGGTTTATGTATTTAAAAATTATATTAGATTTTGTGAAAAAATCACATTTTACACAAAACCTAAGTCTTTTAATTTTAAAAATAATAAACAGTTCAATGTAAGTGTAAAATCAGTTGCTGCTACCATGCTTTATGGAAGTAAATGCACCTGCTGTGTCAGTTAACTGCCTGTAGAATCAACAATATGATGTCATTCCACTCAGTGTAATTTTCACCGGAAGAGAAAGGAAACTAGGGGTGAAGAATTGCCATGTTGGTGGCTGAAATACATTAAAGGAAATACACTTACCAAATACACCTACAAAGAGATAACCCCATAACTCCAAGGTTATTCTGATTAATCACAACATCAAATGTACCTGTTGGTTCTTACAGTTATTATCCTAGTCCCGGTACTCATGCAACTAGGGTCTGAGCAGTGCGCTGAGTAAATGCCAGAGAATGTTTTGGTATTGTTCATGTGTTTCACATTCAGTATTTAGAGACTGAGAATTCAGTTATGGACAGATACAAGAGGTGGATGCTAGGCTCAAATGCTTTTTGTTGGGAAAGGACTGTTCGGGTTCTTGCATGATTCTTTTTTCCTCCCAGTTGTTTACTGAAACATAGGCCAAAAAACCCCACCAAACCCAAAAGGATTTATTTAATAAAACTAAAATCCTTCTCCTCTGGTAGCTCTGTGTTCATAACATCTAAGTTCGAACATAAAGAATAAACAATAGCTAAATTTGGGTTTATTGTTTCCTATAATTATAACAATTAGAATAAACTAATCAGTTCTGAGATAGACTCCAGTAAGCTCGCAGGGAGATAGAAATAGATTGAAATAGACCGAGTGTGTGGATGTGTGTATGAATATCCATTTCTGTTACACAGTATGGACCTTGAGATCTTGACTCCCATTCTTGCTGTATCAATTGCTAAGCACCCTCAGCTCTTCAAATACATAGAGCACTCAGTAGTTCAAAAGAAATAGTCCTGTATATTCTCAGTTAAACTACTGATGGTACGTCTGCTGCAGCATGTACTAACTTGTTACCTTTTTGCCACGTGAACTGATGACGGTGAGCAGGCCAACAGTGGTAGAAGAAAAGAAATAACAGATGCAACTGACATGCCAGCAGGTATTTACAGAGGGGGGGAAAAAGCAAATATGGGAAAATGTATAATCCTTGGACTTTATCCTGAGGTCCTCATTGCATGAATGACTATATAATATATTCTGTGTGTCAAGAAGAGAAAAATACCCTAGTATGATAAGAAGTGTTTGAGTGATATACCCTGTGAGTCTTTGGTCTATTTAGTTGCCTGTGTTTGGGTGTTGCTAACCTATTTTTCCAGAGTTACAAAGGCTAGTTTAGGATAAAAATGAGATCATTCCCCACCGTGCTTTCTGCATAAAGTGTCCACAAGCCTCTAGATCAGGGAATACAGATAGCACGTAGGAATGACAATTTTATGGAACTAAGAGAAACCACATCTCCACTGTCATTTCCTTTTCAGGGGAATACTTCCCTGTCCCTGTTGAACGATTCAGAATGTATAGTTCAGGGAAAGTTGTAATTTTCTAAGCTTCAGAATAGGGGGCAGTAAGGTCACAGTATTCTTTGAACAATTTTGTTGTATTACTGCTGGAGTACATAGTGTTAAAATGATTTAGAATGACTACATCTTTGCTTTTGAATCGAGACTTACCTCTCATACTATGGTAAACTGACTATTGCTAGAACTCCTGCTGTTGCAAGAGACTTAGTGGTGGTCAAGATGTAGAAATTGTGTGCACCCACATTAAATATAGACCATTCTGAAACATGTGGGTGGTACTTCTAAAATGTCTTATAAACCATTTAAAATGGATCCCACTGTACAAAGCATGGCAAAAATCCGATTTCTGCTTTCACACTTGAGCACAGAGGAGAAGCTAACAGAAGTACATGGAAACACCCATCATGTGGCTTTCTTGCAATCATGGGAACATGAAGAAAAAGTCTCATTTTTGCTGTCAGTTATTACAGACTTGGTACCAGCCTGATGCACCAGGTCTGTGGAGATCACCATCTTTATACTTACAGAGAGGGCTACAGCATATGCTTTCTACACCTGTGGAATTGCCATACCATTTCCTACACTGAACAGGTAGAAAAGTTTCAGAGGCCAGATTCTCCTCTATCTCAAATTTCTAAAACAATCATTTGGCCTGGCGTGGCTATGGTCTCTAAATTATGTCTGAGTCATCACATCATCACTGGTGCTACCAGTCCTTCATTTGCAGATGTTTTCTTTGTCTATAGCAATATCTCTTGTGTTATGCCCTACTGAATTTTATGTGAAATTTCGTTCATTCCCCAACCCTGCTTTTTTAAAAAGATTGCATTAAAGGTACTAGTTGCTTTTCAGATTTATTTATCATGCTCTTGTATTCCCAGATGCAGTAAGTGGGAACTCTTGTTTTACCCCCTATGCAGTTTATTGTTTTGTATAACTGCATGAAATCTTTTTCCTTCTAAACTAAGCAGACCTAGTTTCTAATTATGCTTTGTAGT
>NW_009602562.1:0-5035 GCF_000690535.1 Cariama cristata | reverse complement strand
GCTGGCCTGGCACCATTTTTGTGGCCTGTCTGAATTCTTTCCCTTCCTGCTGTGTTGTTTCTGAGATAAAGCAAACAAAAATGAAATCAGTATTCTGGGTGAGGCCATAGTATTGATTTAAACAGTGGTGTTAATATTAGCACTGTTGGTTTCTATCTCATTCTGGATGGATCCCAACAATTATTTTGCTTTTCTGATTGTGCTGCACTTCAGCAGAAGACTTTGTAGAGTTTTTCCACAATGATGTGCAAAGCTGTTGCTCTCAATTCGGGACTTTGAAAGGTAGCTATGAAAAGGTGAATGTCTAATGTTAAAAAAATACAGAAATCGGTGGTAAGGAGCAGATGTACAAGAAAAGGATCTAATTGCAGGCTTTTGTCAAAAGAGTTCATGCAGCTAGCATAGGTCTAAAGAAGCTGGGAGGAAGAAGAATGAAAAATAGCTGGTAAGGTATTCATATGAGAAAGTATGCATCTGTACTCTGAATGTGATTGGTAGTGGTTAGAGCTTCAGTATCTCACATTGGAAAGTAGTAATTGGTCTAATACTGACATCTTTAGCAATGTGCAGCATTATGACTAGTGCACAGTGATAGGCCTAACCATGCCTGGATGTCCGTATCTCTCTCTTACTTGATCTAGTTTTGTAGAGGTTTTTATAGGTAACTAGAAGCCTGCATTGAATTCCACGAACTGACAGCCCTCAGTTCTGAAATAACTTCATAAATTACAACAGTTTAAGTTAAATCAATATGTTTTATAAAATTTAGCCTTGGCTAAACAACTGTGACAGTTCATAGCAACCTGAACTTGATGAACCTACCCTGTGTATAACTGAAACGTCTGATAACTTTGTTAGTTTCTGCACTCTGGCTAGATGCTCTACATCTTATATTTATTTCTTGCAGAAGGTGTAGTTAACCTTCTGATTGTCACTGTATGGAATATGATGATGGAAACCCTGATTTTGCACACAATTAATATATTGATAGATTTATCTCATTTACTGTACTTGTCTGTCACGTCTAAGGACACTAATGAGTTGTTTTCAGGGACTAATGAGAACTGTAATGGCTAATGGATGTTTACAGCATCACTGCCTTTCACCATGTGATAATGTGAACACAAACTTCAGTTCCTTCAAATTTTTAATTGGCGCCATCAGAGTCTTTAATTACATTTCATCAGACAATAAAAATCTCAGAGAAATCAATGAGGAGAAGTTGGTGGTCCTGCTGGAGTGACCAATTGCTCTGATGGACATTTTCTTTGAATGCTACACTCTTAAGTAATACACACTTGTAAAAGTCCGTTGAGAACTGATTTTAAAACAGACCCAACTCAAAACCAGATTTTTCCTAGTGTATAAGATACATAACATACTGATACATTTATAACACTTGAGTTGGCCTGTAAAGTAAAGGTGATTTTTGCCTGCTTCCTCACACAATTAAAAAAAAAAAATCTAGTACCCTTTAACTCATTCAAATTTGAGGAGGCACATTGATACAACATACTGAAATGTCAACAACTTTTTTTAAATTACCATTTTATCCATTCTAGGTTTAAGTGATGTCAAGATGTTTTATTGCTCTGGTGCCTGGTAAAAGAGAACTTCATTGAGAGGAAGGCAACCAGAGAGGTTTAACATTTCAAACTTAAGTTGACCTCAGGCGACTCAAAGTTGATAAACAGTCGATTCTGTTTTGGCACTTAAATAATTTAGAGAACTCTATGGAGTTTTGAAATCTCAGCAAAATCCAGGTTGACTGAAAAAGTCTTCAAAATACCAACCAGTGGAGGAGGTTTGAAAAAATCGCGAGCATAAGCAAGTAAGGGAATCAAAAAATGAGGAGCTTGCTTGACCACATATGTTTATGTCCATTAGTCACATCACTTATGGGGACATTTGCGCAGTTCCTGTTGTGGTGCTGGTATTTGCAGGGATGAGGCAAATTAACACTTCTGCACAGTGCCAGAGATGGGTATGTAGCAGTTCTCTCAGTACTGCTGCAGCCAATACCGTTGGGATGGAGTCCCATGCTGTATTGGGTTCAGATTTACAACAACCAGAAAGATTCTGGTTTTGCACCATGGTGCCCTAGCATTATTCCAAGGTTTCCGTAAAAAAAAAAAAAAAAGGTGTGGAAGTGGCTGTGCAAAACAAGGGAGAAGAAGAAATCTGCTATGAGCATAGAACTTTGCAACGTGATCCTGATTATTGTGGCTTTTGTGACAGAGCATAAGACCAAGTGTCTACATTTACTGGTGTTTTTAATTTTAATTAATTACTATTTTCAGTGAAAGGGAGCATTTGGTTTAATGTCACTAAACATCTAGATTTATTTGGAGAAACTGATTATGTCTTCCATTGTTAGTATATTATCCTCATAGTATTTTTACTTACAGAAATTCTAGGTCATGGAAGGTAAAGAATTATGTAGATCCTGCTCAATTCAAACAGCATATCACTTTCTGTGGAGCTAGCTGGGATTATTTCATAACAGTTTATTATTATTCTTTTAGGGATTTCACTAAATTTGTGTCAAAGGCTTTCTGAGTAATAGTGCTCAGGATATTCTGTGCAGCAGGTGAAATCCACATGGATTTTGCAGTTGCCCAAGCGTTCTGCTTTTCCTAACTGTGAAGAATGGTTTATGGTTAAATTAAAAAAAAATTATTCCCATTTTGAAGTCAGAACAACAATTTTTATAGCAAAAGAATTGAATTTATGCTCAGTTATCTACGAACACATTATTTTTGCCTGTGGTCTAAAATTACATTGGCTGATGTGGTAGAATTTTGGAGGTATGTTGGAAGCAGACTGTATGAAAAGTTAAAGCCACAACAGTACTTAAAGAGTTGAAGATTGCAGGTTGAGCTTTGACAGAATCCCTCTCTTTTACGCTTAGGAAAGACGGATGAGACTGATAGTCTGTTCATCTTGATCTAATGAGTCTTGATCAGAGGGTGAGGATAAACGCGTCAGCTGAAAAGGGATGATGCTGTCGAGGGATCTGCAGTCAGTTTAGGTGGCAAACGTTGTGTGAGACAGCAGAGCAGACAGAAAGGATTCTGATGGGTAGCCCCAAAACCGAGGAGTATGGCTTTTAGAGGTAAAGACACAAAGGCAAGGGAAGCTCCATGATTTCACACTATCAAACCCACTCCTAATATGTGTGGGAACACAGGCTGTGATAGAGCTCATACCCCCGTATTAAACTGGTACAGTGTTTATTTTAGCTTTTTAAAGAAAGAATATGAGTTCCCTGCAGTAATGGCACACTAGCACACACCACCTGTATCCTATCAAGTGACAGATGTAGTCAGTAAGATGTGAAAGAGGTGTTCTTTCCAATCAGTCTTGGCTGCCTATTCTCTGATCATTTTTTCTTCTGTAGAGCTGTATATTCAGTGACTCATTGTCCTATGTTACAAACTATATCACAATATTGCCTGGCTTACCTGACCTGTTAAATGTTTTCAGATGTGTCTCTGTGCTTCTCTGATTGATCACTATGCTCAGAAATGAAAGAGGTAAAACCAGTGAAGCCTGGGGTATTTTACTAGACAGTTTTGCCTTTTTGATTGCTTTCTCAATAGTCATAGCATCTTCTCACCATTTTGGGGCTGCATATTCCTTTAGCTGTGCATTTGAAAGATACTTGCAAACACTGTTTCTTGTCCCAGATTCACTGCAGAATTTGTGTGTGCTTCTTACTCTAGGTTGGGATGTTCAGATGAAAAGGGAATACTAGTGATTGCTTTCTGTTGTTTTCCCACTATAGAGTCATCTTTCCTTTGAATACCAGTACTAGTGGACTATTCAGTCATTTCAGCTTTCTTCATTCTGTGCTATCTCTCAAGTTCTTCCTTTATTTCTTCAGAAAAGTACTCTTTTCTCTTGCTTGCCTAACAGGCAACAGTTCTTCTGGGCAATTACCCATCTGTCTTCCCTCCCACAATGAGCAAAATGAAATAACAACTTATTGTACTCTGCTGCCGAGCCCTTGCCGTGTTCTGGGAGATGCTCCAGCTGCACTGGCCTAGTGGTAGTGGTGCACAGACTATTTTTTTGTTTGTGGTTGGGTTTTTTCGGGGTTTTGTTTTTGGTTTTGTGGTTTTTTTGGTGTTTGTTTTTTTTTTTTTTTTTTTTTTTTTTTTTTTTTTGTAATCTGATATACATGCCCCTACCAGCATCTTCAGCACCAATCTGGAGCCAGAGTTCTGCCTTCTGATTTGTGTTGGATAATAAATGCAGTCAGTGAACAACAGCAGCTTTTTGCTGTGGATAAAAAAAGTTTTCAATTTCAATACCTCACGTAATGCTCCTTTCCTTAGTCTCTCCTTCTTCCAATGTTTTTGAGTGTGCAGGTATTTCTTAGTTAGTTATTCTTTAAGAGAGCAGCTTCTTGCTAACATGTTAATTAAAACTTGCTGTCCGGAATCTCTTGGTACAATTTGCGGTGTAATCTGTAGCCTCTAGTGCATCATTGTGTCTCTATTAAAAGGAATTCTGTGTAATGATGCTGGGATTTAATTAGTTTCTTTGCCAGTGTTGTAAAACATAGTGATAAATGAGCTAACAGGTCCACGGATCATTATTCTACTAGAGATGAGCTTATTAGCTGATTATGAATCATTAACAAAGTCTACATGGGATTTGCTTATCTAATTCAACACAATTTTGAACATTCAATACTCTACATTCATTTCTTTCAACTAACAACATTGTATTTAGATTGTAATCTTTGCATCCTTTATTCGGGGAATTTTCTTCTTTAGTGTTGAATTCTAATTATACTGCAAGTGCTGTGAGAAGACCTTGTGTCCATCTGTGACGAATGCAAAGCTGTGTTGTAAGGTTTTACACAACTGTATATTTTTTTCATTTGGTTTTGAGTATGTGTCACTGTTTAAGGCCGGGCCAGCTCTTAAAACGGGCGGCAGATGCTCTCTGTTAACCCCCTCCGCCCCTCCCCGGGAGGGGAAGGGAAGGGACAGAGCAAAGGGAGAGAGACTTACGGGTTGGAAAT
>NW_009602561.1:0-24881 GCF_000690535.1 Cariama cristata | reverse complement strand
TAACTGAGCAGAATGGCAACGGTGGAGTTGTGGGTTTGGTTGGAGGGAAATGTTTCTGGTGGCAGTGGCCCAGCAGATAGTGTAGCATTGTGTTCAAGAGTTGGCCTTCCTCTGTATAGCTGTGATCCTAATGGCTTGGAGTCCTTGCAGATCTCTGCAAATAAAAATAAAAGAAAATTTCACACAGTGAAGCTCTTTTGGGCTGAATGCCGCCCTTCCCCATTCTGCTCTTTCTGGAGATATTCAGCTGCAGTGGTTTATCTGTCTTAAAATGTTCCTGGGCAAGTAATATTTATTGTACCTACTAACATTATTATTATTTTTTTAATTCTGTTGTGTTTGGTTTTTTTAATGGGGAATGCTGTAGTGCTCCCACGTGCTCTAAATTTTAAAGCAGGCATTGCCCCCTGCAAGCTGATACCAGTGGGAAATGGTGTCTTTGTCAGGAATGCTTGTTATGCTCAAACATCCTTTTCTGAGCTTTTGAAAAGTCATTTTGCAGAGGATTTACTGAACCAGCAGCTAAAATCTGAAGTGTGTGTGATGTGTACAGTTGTGCACTATCTCTGGCCATGTATTCTGTCGTTGGGCTAAGAGTCTGACAACGTTGTCAGAAGCTATTTAGCTGCGTGGTAATGTCCTAGAGCCTCTGACACACTTACTCACTTTAGCCTAGGCCTTGCAGTGACATGTCTTAAAAGCTATGGACTAGCATTGCCCCTGCCTGTTTCGAGCTAGCAGGCCATGAGTGCTTAGGTTCCTGTACCTAGTAAGATAAGTTTGCTCCGAGACTTGAGTCTGTAGCTTTTTTAATGAGAAAGATGAATTTTCTTCAGCATAGGCCTGGTTAGGAACAAATGGATTTTCCTTCAAATGGCTATCTTCAGCTGCTCCAGAGAGGTGTAAGGCACGTATAATCTTAGTTTGGCCTTAGTTTGCATGAGCGTTAAAGATGATCATTATTACATGCATGATCATTATTACATGTTTCCATTCCCCATATCTTTTGTTCATTCAATCCCACAATGAATGATGTCCAATTAATAAGCAAAACTTTTCAGTAATGGTGCAATGATCCTTCAAATAACAACCTTTCTCATTACACAGCTTTGTTTTATGCCCAAACCATTTTGACTAGAACTCCTGTGAAGCTGAAAGACTGGTTTGGATCATCAAATGATCTTAAAGGTGTAATATGGATTACTTTCTGCTTAAGGTTTGAAGAGTAAGAAGAGAATGTGGCTGATTGAGTGAAAGCGTCTTTGTGGACCTCTGTCTTACACAGGCTGTGTAGAAAATGCTGAAATACTAAATATATTTCCAACTTTATACCTAAAATATTAAACTGATTCATACGGATTGATGTAGAATCTCTTTCTCTAGTTAAAGAAAGACTTTACAATACTGAGCTACGTTAATACTCATGAACATAATGGTCAACGTAAACATTTCTGATGGCATGGTGATTGTGGGGGAGTCTGGGTAGAGTAATCTCATCCTGCTTGTGAAATGTACTGTTCTTCTATAGAATTATCTGGCTGGAATTTAGAGGTTACTTCTGAAATGTTCTTGCAGATAATTGGCAACATTCCATCTTAGGAAAGAAAAACTGCTAAGGAGTCTGTCATCAGCGATTCAACTACAGCAGGTCTCTTGAATGATCCCAAGTTTGACATTAATCCAGAATATGAAACTATAACATACATGCATTTTGACTGCATGCTGTTCTGTTTAATGCTTAGTAGTCATCCTAGAATTCTAAGCTACAATAACTGATCAATAAAAAGATGCCACTTCTAAATCTTAATTGTATTTTGTTTTGTTCTTTCCCTGCCGCCAAAACAAGGATAAAACAGACACAAAAGACCATAGTGGTCTCCTAGATATTAATATCCTGTTAAAGTGAAATAAATCTGTTCTTGAAACATAGCACTGTTGATAGCAGGTGCTATTTAGTAGGATATGCTTTATTTTCTTTGAGCTTTTATTTGGTATTGGTTTTGTCTGTGTTTTAGCTTATTTTTAGTTTGCACTGTTTTGACTGCAGTGGTTATCTTGAAAATCCCTTTGTAAAAAGAATGCAAAATGGAGAAATCTTTGTCACTCTTCCTGCTGTCTTTTTCACAGAAATTCGATGTCTTCTTTAAGAAAAGGAAATAATGAAAACCGCAAGAGCGTATTTTATACCACCGAAGAGTGGGAATTGCTGGATCCATCCCCAAAAGACTTGGAGGACTCAATGGCTCTGGAAGAAAAGAGGAAACACCTGGCAGAAGGAAGTAAAGGTAGAAGTGGGAGGAAGGAAAGGGAGCGTATGCTTTACCTTTAGTGTAGTGTACTGTGTTATGTCTGTCTACAGGAAATATGTGGAAACTTATCTTTTCTTCA
Organism: Cariama cristata; assembly: GCF_000690535.1. Lineage (NCBI taxonomy): Eukaryota > Metazoa > Chordata > Aves > Cariamiformes > Cariamidae > Cariama > Cariama cristata. The sequence goes on along the minus strand of NW_009602561.1, from coordinate 22,493 downwards.
CAAACCACATCCAGAGCTCTGTAAATTCCTTACGAGGTGTTTGGAGCCCCTGCCATTCAGATAGAATAAGTACGAAGCCTTGTTAATCACTCTTTCAGGTTCCCTGAGCATGTTACCATCTCTAGTTTTGTCACTTGAGTTGCAAAGTTACAGGATGAAGGGAAATGCTAAGGCTTTTGATTACTAGGTTGAGTGTCGCCCCTTGAGGCAGAATTACCTTTGGACTCTAAAGTATGTAATACATGTTACATTGGCTTGCTTCTGAAATGGAGAAGAAAATAGGGATGTATATGCAGTGCTACTCATCTGTGCATGGTAACTGGTTCTCACATTGACCAGTGTCTGGCATAACCTTGTGAAGACATATTTACAGCTCCTTAAGAGTGCTTTAGCTGACATGCAAGTGATTTAATCTGTTAGAAAACATCCTTCTCTCTAAGATACTCCTGTGGTTATATGAATGGAGGTGAAACCTTACACTGAATGCATCTTAAAAGAACAGTATGCTGTGATAAGTGACGTTTTTGCTTTGATCAGTTCTGAGCTGTTAGTTATTTGAAGCAAAGTTTACTTTGCCATAGTTAGGGGTACTTTTTATTTTTGTAATGAATTGTAAAGTTCTCTTCATGTATTATTTCACAAGTATTAATTTATGAGATAAAACTTTTGTCTGGGAGGGGAGAAGATTTTGAGCTGTATACTTTTCCCACCAAAGGAAGCGACTTGGAAAATGAGCCATGTTTAACACTATTGTATTGGACTGTTTAAATACTGCTTAAAGTCTAATTTTAATGAGCATATTTTTAAAAGGAAATCTGAATGCTTTGAAATGGCTTTTTACTGAGTGAACTGAACTAGAAGAAATTGTTTTATGCAGGACTGACTAGTTCAGCTTTTCCATTCGATTTTGGCCGCATTCCACACAAAACAAGACGCCCGTTAAAAGACATGATTGGATCAAGCAAAAACCGGAACAGCAGTGAGTCTTCTCCAACTGAGTGGTGTTCTGGTAATGGCAACAAACTAGTCTCTGAACTGCAACTGAAGTATCAAAGCCAGCAAGAAGAGCTGGAAAAGCTGAAGAAAGATCTTTTAAGCCAAAAGGTAATTAAACCTTCAGGTAAAGTGCACAAAACCGAACTGATCTGGCAGATGATTGTGAGTTTACCCTTGATGACTATTGAACTGTGTTAAGAGCTGGCTGTTTGTTATGAAATAATGGTGCTAAATGAACCTTTGTTTTCAAAAAGTCTTAAAACAAGAAGGACCAAGATTTACATCTGTGAAGATTAGATCCCTGAACAATACTTTCATTTGCAGTGTTCACTAACTTGGTTTATATATCTTTCTTTTCTGAAGCTAGCTTTCTCAGTGTCTGCCAGTATCCTGGCAGATAATCACGGCTTCTTTTGCCATTAATACATGTAATTCCTGAGGAACTACTACTTTCAAGTCTGACTGGTTGTTTTTTGATTCTTTTAATTCTGGAGGAGAGAGTTGGGAATGGGGCTTTGCTTTTTTTGCAAAGACCACAGAAACTCATTTTCTCCCTTATGGCAAGTCGGTTAATTACTTGGCTGATTCTGTGGGAAGACTTTTCTAAACAGCCCTCTAAAGACTTCCTTTTCGGCAAAGTGGCACATATGTTTTTTCTCCTTTTATTTTCTCTGCATCTGTTAGGGAAGATAGCGATTAGTTATCTTTCCCTTTTCAGTTCTGTAATGTTCACCTGTTAATTTTTTGGGCTTAAGCCCTCTTCCTATTTATCTTCTTACAAGTAAGCCTTTTTTAGTTTCCAAGTAACTGCTGGGCCACAGTTGTCAACTACTCTTCCCAAACCTGTTGTAGCCTTTCTACATAGGATCCTTAGCTCAGTGAAAGATATTTAAGCCATCCATATAGGCCAGTCATTGTAAGGTGTTAGCCTGCTAGAAATCATGTCATGTAAGTATTCCCTTTTTTTCTTTAAAACACCACCATGAAGTCTTTTATAAGCTGATGATTCAGATACGAAACCCATTCTAAAGCATTCTTTTGCTCAATGTTAGATTTCTAAGTTACAAAATTTAGAAACTTAACTTCATTACAATTTTTTTTTTTTTAAATTCTCAGGAACTTGTGCGACTTCTGCAGCAGACAGTCCGATCTTCCCAATATGATAAATATTTTGCAAGCCGTCTTTGTGAGGGAGTTCCCAAAGACAAATTAGAGCTGTTGCACCAGAAAGATGACCAGATTTTGGGCCTCAATAACCAGCTTGAAAAATTAAATCTGGAAAAAGATAGTCTCCAGCAGGAAGTGAAGAATCTGAAATGTAAAATTGGAGAACTCAACGAGCGGCTGGGTATGTTGATGGAAACTATTCAAGCTAAAGATGAAGTGATCATGAAACTCTCTCGTCAACTCAGCGAATGTGAGGACAATACATCCTCTCAAAGTGGAGCAGTAAATTCTGCCATGGCCACGAGTACTAATAAGGAACTGCAGGAACTGGACAGACTAAAAGTAAGAGCAATGTCTCTCTTGATGGATAGGGGAATCTGTACTCCCTATAAAAACTACTTTCTAGTCTACTATACTGTTTGAGGAGATCACTACAGCAGTTCTCCAAGATACTCATCAACTGAGGCTTTCTGTGCTTGGAATCTACACTTTGAACTGTTATGTGGCAATGTAAACAGGACTTTTATACTTTGAACTGGTCTAGACATCTATAGTACAGTGTCCCATACATTCAGTAATTTAATCATTAGTGTGGAGGAAGAGTGATGTGAGGAATAATCAAAGGAACAGGAAAAAGTAAGGATAAGAGGAAAACATGGGCATGGAGATAAACAACCAGAAAGTTTGTGCTTTTTATAATATGTTTTTAGGTATCAAAAGTGAGGAAACAGAGAGCATGTGGAATGGCAAAGGGAAACTCTGAGGAGAAAAAAGGAGGAGGAGTGCAAGAACCTGTTGTACTAATGCTACTCCAGATGTTATCAATGCACTTTTTTCTTTCCTCTAACCTACCTCAGTGAACGTGTCAGAAGTTCTTAATGGAGTTACTGAAGTTACCTACTTTTGCTCTAAACATGCTTTCTTGCCTTTAGATAAGTGTTGTATTCCAAACTGATTAACATTCCAAGGGATTTGGAATAAAAGTCATTAATTTAAAATATGTATAAACATTTGTGATTTTCTTTCCTATATGTGAGCCTGGGAAGTTTTAGAAAATAAAATTGAAACCAGAAATCGGTGGTCTTGGCAGAAAGGAGACCAAAGCTTGTAGATGCTGTGGGAGTGTGGGAGCATTGTAGTTGTTGGGAGGGTACCAACATTCCCTCATCCCACAACCTCAGGTTTCAGAGGTAATATTTGTAGCCTGGAGCTGAGTGGTTTAGGCAAGGAAGCTTATTGCTAAGGACTTATGTTTTTGTATGGAGGTAGACATCAAACTTGTACTTTAAATGAGGGCTGGTGAGGGTAACCAAAACCCAAGAGGCATTTGCCCCCACTTCTTGTATTGCATGTTATGTGCTTCTGGCTGATGGACAGCATCGTGACCTCTCTGGTGTGTTCAGCATGCACGTTTCTGTTCTCCTCCTGCCTCGTGCGGCCTCGCAGGGCTGGGCCTGCCCCGTAACGGCAAGCAGCAACGAGCTGCCTTCTGCCGGGAGTGTAGCCCTGGAAGGGATGCAAGTGAGGTACAGCACTGCCCTGTACACCTCTGTGCTCAGATTTGGCATGTGTATTTGACTTACGTGAAGACTAGAAATAGTAGTTCATTTGATTCGATCCTGATATTTTTAATAATTTCTATTGGTAGCTGCTTGTTTGGTATTCTAAGGTATACTTTCTCTGGTAGGCATTTGCTGTTTGTAAGATATTTTTATTAAAAACCCAGTTTGCTTTTTTTATCAACAGGACAATCTTCAGGGTTATAAGACCCAGAATAAATTTTTAAATAAGGAGATTTTGGAACTTTCTGCTCTACGAAGAAATGCAGAAGCAAGAGAGAGAGAATGGCAGGCAAAGGTCAGACTAACATAACGTGTTCTCATTTTGTCAATGTCTAAAGCAGTTTTCAAAAATTCAGTTGTAAATCTGCATAGGGAATGTAACTGGAATGAAAATGGAACGACTTAAATACATTAAATATGATACCTTAAAAAAAAAAAATTAAAAAATCCCTCCCAAACCCAATCCTTACAAACTAATCTTTCTGAATGGATTTTTGAAAGAAGTAATTGACTTTAAAATCATGTTAACCAGTGGAACTTTTTCGTAACTTATGAACGCAGACATATATATTTCTGAAAACATTGTTTCCCTCAGAATTAAGGCTGTAATAATTTTCTTGAAGTATGCAAAAGACAGGATGCCTAAGGATTTGATATGCCACTGAGTAGAGCTTTCATCTTCTGAGCACAAAGGATGATTGGGTATGATGAATGTGACTTTGCAAGTGTATTTCTGTATAGATGAATTTGAATGTAGGGAAGTTGCAGGTATATAATGCCTGGGGCTAGGAAAAACGCATGCATCTGTAGCGAAGGCAAGATACCTATAGCTGTGGTTTGGTAGGATTTACTTCTGAATTTTTGGGGAACAATGCACACAGTGGCCAGGTCTAAATGCTGTATTTTTGGCATGGAGGTGTGTGTTTACAGTTCTTACATGCTATTACCTAACTCATATCTTTAAAACGCCATTTAAGTTCTTTTTGTTCAAACATGCATAGACTAAAGCTGTTGCTTTAAAAACACAAAATGATTGAATTGTACTTCATACAATGTAATGATAATTAAAGCTTGCTCAGATTTTCTGCATGTAAAACTATGTGGCAGAAAATCTCTGGTCTACTATTTTGCCTTAAAAGACTTTCTGTAAAAAGCCACAAGTATCTGAGGTTTCTTTCCCAAGCACTTTATATATAGAATTTTACAGTAGTGTAATAAAATGCATATGTAACTTTTGTTTTCCAGACATAAGGGTTTCTTTATGCTTTCCGGTGCTACAAAAATGGGAAAGTAAAGCTGACTATTCTTGACTTACAGGTTTCTAAGCAACATAAGCTAATAGAATAGTATTGAACCAGATTTTGGAAGAAGTGTGGTACAAAGTAAGTTTCTGAAGACTTATAATGTTATATGTTGTTTTCTGCAGTACACTAGCTTGGAAGCGAAACTCTGTCAGATAGAAAGTAAATACTTGATCTTGCTTCAAGAAATGAAAACTCCTGTTTGTTCTGAGGAGCAGAGTCCTGCTCGTGAGGTCATCACACAGTTATTGGAAGATGCCTTGAAAGCAGAAACTAGTGAACAACCAGAACAAGCATTTTTCAAACCACACCTGGTCAGGTAATTTGATCCTAAAATAAATGTGTGTGTATCTCGGTCACTGGACCTGGTTCTAACACTGGAAAACAGACAGTGGGAATATATTTGCAGGATTTGGGGTTTTTAATGTATTTCCCTTCATGAATAAGAGTATCATCATGAAATCTTTTTGGCTGTATAAATACATTTATTGTTTTATTTGAGATACAGTATAAAACTTAGACTCAAATGTTGCCATATAGCTGCTGAAGGTGAGCTAGTGGAGAGGTGCATTCAGTTGAACTTGACCCTCCCAGAGGAGGCCACGAAGATGATCTGAGGGCTGGAGCACCTCTCCTATGAAGACAGACTAAGAGAGTTGGGGTTGTTCAGCCTGGAGAAGAGAAGGCTCCAGAGAGACCTTAGAGCAGCCTTCCAGGACCTAAAGGGGCCTACAAGAAAGCTGGGGAGGGACTTTTTACAAGGGCGGGTAGTGATAGGACAAGGGGCAATGGCTTTAAACTGGAGGAGGGAAGATTTAGATGAGATGTAAGGAAGAAATTCTTCACGGTGAGGGTGGTGAGGAAGTGGCACAGATTGCCCAGAGAATCTGTGACTGCCTCATCCCTGGAAGTGTTCAAGGCCAGAATGGATGGGGCTTTGAGCAACCTGGTCTAGTGGAAGACACGTGTCCCTGCCCATGGCAGAGCGGTTGGAACTACATGATCTTTAAGGTCCCTTCCAACCAAACCATTCTGTGATTCTATGTTCTTAAATAAACTGCTTAATCTGTGTAGTAATATATGTTGGAATATGGGCATGATGTCTTTTGTATATGGGATTATAAAAATAATTATTAAATAAAGGACATACTTTAGAAAAATGTTTAAATAATAATTGTTAAAACTTGAAAACTATGGGGAGTGGCTTGAGGGATATTTGAAGAAACTTTAGGATGAGAACTTGAGAGTTTCAGGGCTACTGAACACACTTTTTAAAGCCTTTTTTTCTTTTTTTTTCCCCATCACTTTCAGTGAATATGATATATATGGTTTTCAGACGGTCCCAGAGGATGATGATGAGGAGAAACTAGTAGCAAAATCACGAGCTTTGGACCTGAGATCGCTTTCTCTCAGTGAAAATCGAGAGATCTCCACAGGAGTAAAATGGGAAAACTATCTTGCAAGCACAATGAATAGAGAGATGATGCGCTGTGTAGAACTGAAGAATCTTATTCGATCTGGAATTCCACATGAACATCGTTCCAAGATATGGAAATGGTGTGTCAATCTCCATGTTAAAAAATTCAAGGACAGCGCTGTTCCTGGGTACTTCCAAACCTTGCTTCAAAATGCTCTGGAAAAACAAAATCCTGCATCTAAACAAATTGAGTTAGATCTCTTGAGAACTTTGCCAAACAACAAACATTATTCCTCTCCAACATCTGAAGGGATCCAGAAGCTGCGAAATGTGCTGCTGGCATTTTCATGGAGAAATCCTGATATAGGATATTGCCAAGGGCTCAACAGGTAAGATTTTGCAAATCTTGAGGTATAACTATGCCGTGAAATACTTAATGAGCCTTTCAAATCACATGTGTAGCAACATGCTTTTGGACGGCAATTTGCCTTATGGGTTATATGTTCATAATTTATAATGTTTTAGTAAACAAATAACTATCACGTTTTTATAAAACAATTAAAAAACAGAAGACCTGGATCATGAAACCTGGAAAATCAGCTTGGGACAAGAACTGGAACTGGAATTAACTCACATAAGACATGGGCTACTTAAGTGTACTTTTACATTGTCTTTATGTCAATTGTAGGGGATTTTTTTGCTTTTGTGTGCAAGAATTTGTTAGTTTTTTTTCTTTTGTTAAACAAACAAAAATAAATACTTGAAAGCTTTTTGTACTGTTAAGGCCACAAATTTCAGCGTTTTCCTCAGGATGTCTTCAATCAGAACTGCAGTAATCAACTTAAGGATGATTCTTGTGTTACAATGCTAAGAAAAATTGGAAGTCATTGCAATTGATGTTTGCAGAAATAGTTTTGGTATTTTGAGATCTGTAGTAAAGGAAGGTGTTATTTGAAGGAGAAGCAGGTGTGTTAGTTGAACCCCCACCCTCATCCCTGTAATATAATACTATAGATGTCAATTTGTGCACTAATTTATGTACTAGAATAGGGTAAAAGACCTGAACTAGGGCAGCTTTAAAACTTGGAACTGCACTGGAGAAGTAGTAGAATAGGGGTAGTGAATAATGTAGTAGAGATGGTGAGGTGGTGGTGGTAGCAGTAGTAGAGGGAGTGATTATTGGAGTAATAAGTATTCTTTTTCTGAGTGTTCACTAGTGGTTACATTCTATACGTAAATCATACATTTTTAGTATTAATATTGTCACTGGCATGTCACAAGACATATCTGAAGAACACAGCTGTTGCAATCTTGGAGCAACATGTCTCTGGTGACTAGAAGGTGTTAGAAATGCTTTTGCTAAATTTGAACTTCCTGTGCAGCATTATTTTCTCTTGGCACGTTTTTGATTTTACTGTAAATAATTTTGCATTTGGGTATACTTGCAGAAGTTAAAATCAAAATAGGTATTTATTCCATGCTTTAGTCCTCTTAAGCATTTAAAGTGTGATCACCTTATTATGCTGTGTAACATTGGAAGCAGTTCACGTTGTTACAGCTCCTCTTGCATACAGAAATAAAACAAATTTACGTGGAGAAATGTATCGGAGGTAACATTTCATATTCAAACAACTGTCAGTAATGTGAAGTAACTCTTTATTTTTTTCTTTCATAATAATCATTGGAAACAGGAAAACCAGGAATGCTGCTGCTGTTTAATCTTTTTTTTTTTTTCTACTTTAAGAAATTCTTAAAACAAGTTTAGTCTTTGAAAAATTTTAGAGCTTTTTCTTTTCCTTAAAAGACAATGGTAGATAAAGACGGAAGTGTTACTTATATTTATCTTAATGGGTGTAAAGTAAACTTGCTAGAAAGGATTTTTCTGAACTTAAAATAATTTTGTGTAAAATGCAAACCATCTGTTCTTTCTCCTTTTCAATAAGGAAGGTTCAAAGTCTGGGAATTGGAGTAGTATATTTAGGACTTGGAAACTTCTAATTATTTTGCCTTAATTCCTGGAAAAATGCCTTCTTGCAAATCACTTTGCTTTCACCTTTGTCAGTTTCTTATTTAACTGAATAAAAATACTTGGTGTGGCTGAGAAGGCATCTCATTGCCCCATCTTAAACTTCATTAACAGTTCTGCTGTTTAGTGCTCTCCTGTTAATACATTTATCTCTGCTGAACAGAAACAAAGGCTTTATTGCAGTTGTTCTTAATACATTTTGTGATGCTATAATAATCTCTTTCTCCAAATAAACCCTATTTTCAGATTGGTAGCAATTGCACTTCTGTACTTGGAACAGGAAGACGCTTTTTGGTGTCTGGTAACAATAGTGGAAGTTTTCATGCCTCGTGATTATTATACTAAGACACTGCTGGGATCTCAGGTATGTGCTCTGCCAAAATAAAGCCTCGTCCTGTAAACTGCAGCCAGTGAAAAACTTTCCTCTAGAACTGTCTGATAGGCCTTTTTGGGGAATGTGTTGAGTTGACAGAGGTGAGTTCCAGATACCAGGGCCCTTGTTTGATCAAGGACTCAAAGTATAACACTGAAATAACTCTTCAGTGACCTGCTTGGAGCTCCAGTCCTTAACCGCCCTTCTGATTATTAGCTTTACAACATGGACTGAGTTGATCTAGAATTTCTGTCCTCGAAAGTTGGGGAGTAGTTATAGGTTCTCTGGGAGAGAGGAGGTGAGAATGCATTTTGCAGTACTGTGAGCAGTATATACTGTAGCATTCCTGTGCTCCCAGGTGATGCTCTGGTATGTGCTGCCTCCTCCCAAGTCTTTGCCCAGCTTATTCTCTGCTCCTGCATCAGTGCAGCACTAGTGACCTGTAGTAGGAACACAACATCTGCGTTTGAGGAGCCCTGTGAGACTGGGGGTGGACTGAGAAGCTAAAGGTTGTGGGTGGCCACGTATGTTTTGGGTGGATCTAGCTTAAAGTGTTGAATACACAGTCCTAGGTTTTCTGGTTAGCTATTGAAAAACTTGCGTTTACAGATTGGTAACAGCCCTGCTTTGAATGACATATGTGTTTGGAAAATTAGGAGCAGTAATGTCATATTTGTCATCTCTTTAGGTTGATCAGCGAGTATTCAAGGATTTAATGAGTGAGAAGCTTCCACGACTGCATGCTCATTTTGACCAATACAAAGTTGACTATACTCTTATAACTTTCAACTGGTTTCTTGTGGTATTTGTGGACAGTGTGGTTAGCGATATCCTTTTTAAAATCTGGGACTCCTTCCTATATGAGGGAACAAAGGTGAACTGAATGAGCTAAGTTTTTTCAATTGTTACCTGGTAACAAAAATACTGTGGTGTTATTGAGTGCAGGATGGAGGAATGTTGTTTCACAAGAATCCTACCAGTTAAAATCTCTGCTAGGAAAAAAAGGGAGGAAATGTGCATGAATAACCAGCCAAAACATTTTCATTTTATCTGTGTTCTGCAAATTAAAAGCTTGAGTTACATGGAAGAATTCTAAATGTTAGTATTTTCCTTTCACTACCCACCATTTTTTTTAACCTTTGAAAAACAAAGCTATAGCCAGTGCTCTTTACTCCTACATGCAGCTCTCAATTAGTTTTAAGTAATTATCTCAAAATGAGAGCTACTCTTGTAAAGAGGAAAGCTTAAGTGAAGGAGGCAGAAGTTAGAAGTATTGAAAAGATGTAAAAATTAGTTGTAACCAAGTGCTAATGTTTAGCTTGTCTCTGCAGCAACTATTTGTTTTATTTCTGCAGACATTTAAAGTACAACTGACAAGCAATGATATCTGGGCTTCTATCATAAATTAAGGGGTAGGGCTGATAAAATTTTCATGTGTTTCATACTTGTTGAATTGCAGTGAAATAAAATCGGTGTAGGAAAAAAATCATTGGATTCAAACACAGTAATAACGCTAAAGCAGATGTTGTAGGCAATTGGAAAGAACAGGGGAGTTATAAAACAAGTAGACAAAAACTGAGTTAGCTAGACTTCTTGTTGGTCTCATCTGAGCATTCTAACAAGCGGTGGTATTCTGGTTGTGTGTTAATTCAAATTGGCTTTAAGCATCATGGTATTTTATGAAGGCAGCCAGGTACAGACTGACAAAGTTCAGAACTTACTGAAGGCTTTGCAGAATGAAGGGAAATAATGCTTTTTCCAGCTCATGCCGAAGTTGATTGACAAACTGGTATCAGAAATTCCTTCAGCATCAGTCCCCCAGTGTGTTGGGAAAATTCAAGGCGTTGGAAAACAACCTGTTTAAAAAGCAAAACTTTAGCTCTGAAGTAACTTAGTAAATGCATTCAACAGGCCCAGCAGTCTTTGTTCTACAACTGAATTAGGAATTCAAAATTTCAAAGAATTCGTATGCTATAAACCCAGTATTGTATTCTGGATAGAACTGCAGAACACCTTGCCTTGGTTACAGGCCGCAAGAGAAGTTTTTTGGTGGCTTTTGGAAATGGGGGACAGGGCAGGGAGTGGCAGGGAAGGGAGATAAAGGAAGGTGTGATTAGATAGCTCAGATGCAACCTGTAGGAAGAGTAACGCTTTTCCTTTGAGTTCATAATAGATAATAATGAGAATCAGTGCATTGCGTTCTTACATACAATGTTTGGTTCTTTATATTTTTATCAGGTAATATTCCGATTTGCCCTGGCACTTTTTAAATACAAAGAAGAGGAAATCTTAAAACTGCAAGATTCAATGTCCATTTTCAAGTACCTTCGATATTTCACACGCACTATACTTGATGCTAGGTGGGTAACTCAAACTTGTGTGTAATCGAAGGACTTGTAATGGGGCATGCAAGAAGTCTGTTGTGGGGTTTTTTGTTTCGTTTGGTTTTGTCTAGATCTTAATTTAGATATAAAGCAATTAGAAATGAAACTACTACTAAGATTTCTCATGAGTAGTTTTATCTAGCAGAGACAAAAGCACAAGTGATGAATGCGTAATTGTAGATTTTTGGATATAATAGAGATTACTTTGCCAGGTTGGTCTCATTTAGGAGTTGTATCATGGTAGCAACACTTAAGAATTTCAACCATAGGTGAAGTGTCCCCCTGTGTTGCGGATACAACTTATGTTGTAAAATGTTTTACAATAAATAAAAACACATCCTGACTCTAGTATTAAAAATGTGAGCTGTGACCCACTAGGTTTAGATCTCTTATGCATCATTAACGCATAAGCTAATGCTACATCACTCCAGTTGATTTGAAGATACACTTTGAAGCAGAGAATAAATTCAAGTTAGATACTCTTGTGTTCTTCAGTCCTTGCATAGGAATTACAGCTTGTAAATTAAGGTCTAATGTTTCCAGGTTCCTAGTTTCAAGCCTGTAGAGCAGCAGATTAATGTTAAAAAGAGAAGTTGTATTGGGATCGGTTTAATGTCTGAAAATGTTTTGCACAGGTATTGAAACTCACTGATTTTGAATTTAGGACAAAATCATATAATGGAATCTGAGGTGTTTGTTTTTACCATAATAAATTCCATATGAATTTAGGCTTATACTTTGGTTCCTACTGCAAGAGCTGTGTATTATTTTTACTTCCTGTGTTTCAGTTTTGACTGGAGAGAAGTTAAAACTGAATAATCTTACTCTGTGCTTAAAAAGGATTGCTGGGACTGATGCAGGGAGAATGTTCTGCAACTGATTTAAATGGTAGAAGTCTTGGTAACAGATGTTGCTTCCTCTGCTAAAACCTCTCCAAAAACTCTTGAGAGGGAGCTGTGTGGTGCTTTGTATTTTAGCATTCCCCACTTTGATTTGAAAAATGCTGGCAGTTGTTCTACTCAGCTGTTTGTGACCAAAATAAATGCTGACTCTGATTCCAAATCTGGAAGTGACAGAGAAGTATGTACTTGATTTTGGGAAGAGGGTGTGCACATATTTTTAACAGAAAACAATGAAAAACCCACAAGCTTGTGGATATTTTGTAATCGATAAATAGGCTAGTTTATAGCTTATAATCAAATGTGTAATATGTAGTACCACAGCAGTATTGCCAGAGAAATGGAGGGATGGGAGGGGGGGGATAATTCAATTTTTTTGCTCTTACCTAATTTGAAAAAAAAAATTTGATATTGATCAGAGCTGCAGATCTGGCTTTCCCTTCCTTTTCCAATTATGTAACAGAAAGGATGTCTTGGCTCTCCTGTCTAAACTTTCTGGTGCTGAAATAACCTATTTTAAAGATTTCTCATATTGCTGGAAGAGATCTCATTTTGGTGTTAACAAAATGAGCTAATCGGGTATGTTTGGCCGATGGTGAGTTTGGGTGAGGACAGAATTCAGTGCATCAAAGATATTTACAATACAAATATGCTCTGTGCTGGTCTGTAAATCTGTTTTCTTAGGTTTTTAAAAGTTGGAGTTGAAAGTAGTGGTGTAATGCCACCTAGGGGATAGGAATTTGCCTGGTGGAACTGATAAGGCACGATTCAAACCACCTAGTTTCTTATTCTACCATTTTTCTACAAGTTTTACAGTGTCAAAATTTAAACAATTCAAAAGCATGTAGAATGATGTCTTTCCTGATATGGACAAAAAGTCATCTTGTTGTATAGCAAAAATTCAGAAAAGTTATTTTTATAGAATTCATGGACATCCTGAATGGGTTAGAAAACTACTTTGCACAGAATTTTGAAGTTTAAGCGCTCTAGCAGAGAAAAGTCTCTACAGATGTGCATAATTATACTCTAGGTTATAGGATGTCATAGTTAGGTTTTTCTACAGATGAAAGGTGGTGTTCCATAGCATGTTGTGCACACGTAGAGAAGCTGTTGGAACACGTTCTGTTTATAATAGCAGGAAATGTTCTTGTTCAGTCAAAAATACAAACCTAGGGAGAGCTCAGCCTTAAATAAACTGTCGAAGTAAATTTTCTTAATATTTGGATTCATCTGATTATTAAACTAGAATAAGTTAACTTCAAGTTCCCCTTTTTCCCTTAGTAAATAAAGAGATTTTTTTTAGATCTAGATCAACAGTAATGTTGTAGTTAACTCTGTCTTTGGACTGATTAGGCAGATCAGTTACTAGTTTTGCTGTGACTAAACAATAGTATGATGCAGCATGACTCCGGAAGGATGATGGATATTCTTGTGGTACTTTGCTATGTGATCTGACAAGCTTGCATTGACAGTAGCTCAGATCTCTATGCTCCAGCCAGCAGAATGCCAGAGCTTTCTTGCTGTATCATAAAGTTTGGCTTATACATGTTTTGTATTGTCCTTCTCTGTATTTGTATTATCCCAGGCTTTATCTGCTGTCTTACACCACTTCATTATCTTGGATAACTTGAGAGCTGACTCTCCTGGGATTAAATGAGCTTGAGGGAGTTATATGGAGGAAGTTATCCAATCTATAATCGGTAACTGGATGTACCAAGTATTCAGTCTAGCCAATGAAGCTTTGATTAGCCAAGCGTACATCTCCTCTTCAGTGTTGTCAAGGCTGCAATCACTATAGCATTATATAGAGTTTGCAGGTGGCTTTGCAAACTGTTGAGCATTGATAACACTTTAGCACTTGAAATAACTTTAAAACTGAGTGCTTTATAGAACTTCCTTGCAATAGTGATAACTTCTGAGACCTGTCAGGTGTGTGAAAGAGACCAGAGATATCAGCCATATACTAAATATTGATATGGATGAAGTTCAAAACTGATTTAAAAAAAACACCAGTTATGAATGATTGTCTTCTAACATTGTGTAATCTTACAGGAAACTGACTGGTATTGCGTTTGGAGACCTGAATCCTTTTCCATTACGTCAGATCAGGAACCGGAGGACCTATCACCTGGAGAAAGTGCATCTTGAACTAACTGAACTAGAAGCCATTCGTGAAGACTTCCTGCGTGAACGAGAGACATGTGTAGAGAAAAGAGACCTTATTAGTGATGATGAGGAGGATAGTTGAAACTATTCAACCTAAACTTTTCTTTGGGCTCGTGACCAAAGTGAGTTAACCTCCAAAACACTTTATTAATCCTGTCAAACAGAATGTAACCTAGTTGCTTTTGGAAATATGCAGGACAGATTTCCAAACCCCAGCACTTTCAGAAATATTGCTTTGTATGGAAGCCAAACACTTCTGTTTACATTTATGTTCATGGAATTGTATGTAGAGCACTTAGATATCTGTCTCAGTTTAGTCAATCAGCTGAATTACCAGTTGTTTTCCCACAGTGCCCTGTTAGTGCCTGTGTGTGAAACAGTAGTAAGAAAAGTCCATGCTCCATCTCCTACATTTGTTGCCATTCTGCGGGTTTTTTTTATGTAATCGTGTTTTTTTGTAGCACAGGTTCAGTGTGGGAAGACAGCATATTTTTGGTTTCAGGTTGGTTAAGTACATGGCTTTCATCATGTTGCCCTTGAATAAACTAGCCATTCTTGAGGTCACAAACTAGAAAAGTATGGAATGAAGCACAGGAAGAACTTTTACATTCCTCTGTCTGTTCCTGAAGTGACATGAAATGGATCATCAAACAGAACACTTGAATATATGTATTAAAGGTAAATAAGTACCTATTTGTCACTGAATGTTCAGTGTATATCGAAACAGTGATATCAAACATCATTTATGCTTTTCTGGGCAGCTGTGTTGGTAAAGATTCTCGTTAATGCAGAGGGGTTTATACATCAAATTCTGTTTAGTCAATTTTATTTCTAATCACTTTTTTGATTGCAGTGTCTCAAAAAAGCCACAACCAAAATCCAGCTATTATGGAAGAGGAATGGATCTTGTCACAGGAGTACCATGTTTTAATAGCTAATTAGTTGTGTATCTGTTGAATGTTTTGTGTGGGTATTGTTAGGCTTTGTGTGTTTTTGGTTTTGTTTTGGTTTTTTTAATTATAATTCTTCTTCCTATTTAGGGCTTAAAATAAGATGAAATCTTGATCTTTAAGAAGAAACATAGCATTCTTTCTGCATGAATGTATAACTATTGGACTATAGTGGTAGCAATAGGATTCCTAAAACAAATATTTACTAATCTGTCAAAGGAGCCTAAAGGTCACAGCATGCACAGAGAAATTCAAGATCCTTTTCCCGCAGAAAAATGCAACATTCTCTTAATGTGCTCAGCTTTGCTGTGAGTGTTGCCTGCGCATCCTACAATTTAACATTTGGGGTGTTTAGCTGTAGTGTTTCTATGGAAGTGTGAAGGGAGGCTGTTCTTTCTCACTTGTTGACTAGCAATACTCTTAAATGGTTCTGAGGATAGTTTCTTGCTGGCTTTTCCCTGCACTTCTGCAACATTCTTTGTTGAGCTGTTGGGTCTTTAGAATATTGGATTGACTTAAATGTTGTGTCTGGATGTGTCATGCTAAAACTAGCATTCAAATACTAGGCAGCAAATTGCTTAGCTTTAGGCAACTGGTTAATTGGCAAAGAACAAAACTGGTGGTCGGTCAAGTGCATCGAGCTTCTACTTCATGTGTTTTGGTTTTCTGAGGACAAATAGGACTTCTTTATCAGGTATACTTATGTAATTGTTTTAGAAAAGTGTGTGCAGGGAGAAATCCTGCTTCTATTCTCTGTTTCACAGCACTTTTTTTTTCTGAGAATGTATTTGTAGCCTTCTCTAAGCATGTTATCAGTCAACTTATCTGGAAGGGAAGTACTTAATCAGTGGTGAACATTGTAACTTAGAGGACTACTTTTGATATAAAATGTATGCTTCTTATATGACATACAATTTTTCATTAGCCAAGAAATCCTTGCCAATGAGGGACACATAGTATTGATCATCTTGATTTGTATGTTATTTGTCTTCTAAAATGTCCTGTACCTTGTCTGTTGTAAGCAGTCATTTGGTTTTTGTTTTGTTTTTTTTTTATTCCTTAGTTACTCTTGGTTGTGTACTTGAGTTTATTAGGCAGGTTTTTCATATTATTGCATGTACTGTATTCTTTTTTTTTACTTACAATCAGTGTTTGAATATAAAAATGGGACCAAGTTTTCGAATTTTCCAGTTATGATGTCTTGGCTTTGAAAGAGCTGGTCTCTAAATCAATCTAAAATGTCTGGGTTTTTTTGTTTTAATCTTGTTTTTGTGTTAAATGAAATCTTTCTAAGCTGAAGATCTTCCTTCCAGTGGCAACAGTCGAAATGTTAAGGTGAAGAATTTAGAAGTATATACCTACCCTATTCCTACAAGTCTATTATTCTTAGGTTTTGAGTCTTCACTATGAACTAGTCCTATGACTTTAGGAGATGTTTTCAGACAGATTTCATTGAAGTCTTTAGGTTGTGAAGATAAAGCTAACTTTAGGGCAACTGTTCAGGAAGTTCTCTAGCTGACAAAACACGGCTTGCAATGTTACAGGACCATTTCTTTTTTCCAGTTGTGCTGATGGTTAAATTTGTGTGTATGTTGCTGTGTTTCATTATATATAAGGTTGTTACCCAATTGTACAGTAAAACGAAGTAGCTCTGTTTCTTATGCCATTATGTGAATCTAATACATCAATGTTAGGAAGCCTAGGGAAATCATGTTGTCTCTGGGTATTTTGTTAGTTTGCAAATATGAAATGAGTTGATGCTGTTGTACTCAAGTTCCCAGCAAGCTGTTGGCTTCATTTTGTTAAGCATCATTACTGAAGCTGTAGTTAAAAGGTCAAAAAATTGCAGAAGCATCTAACCTCTGACCAGTAGAAGTCTGCATAGACCAAAAATGAGATGCATATAGCAGGAAGCAAGGTCAAGGGAAGCTTACCTTGCTGTTGCAAATGTCTTTGGGTGACTATTAGTTTTCTAGTGGTGCTTAATCTGGTAACTTTGAAGAGTAGTAACTAGTCGGGGACATGCAATATACACAGGCAGTATTTAAACCCAATGAAACCAAGAGAAAAATACAGTGTGACTCAGTGGCCTGCAAAAACCAAACTGCAGAGATACCAAGTGTTTGTATTTAGGGGTAAACTTCTGAAACAGTGCATGAGGATTTAACATTCATGCCAGCCACTTAGTAGGAAATTGACCTGTTCATTCATCTTGCAGAATATTCCTCCATCTTCATACACATATGCATGGCTTTCCAGCGAAACTTCTGTTTACTTGTTTAAAACGTTCTATTATCTTCTGTTAAATAGGCAAAAAATTGGTGCACTACAGCTCTAGCTATTAAGACTGCACAGTATTTCAGCTTTACCTGTACGTGTGTGCAGGTAGTGTTATCATCCAGTGTTATCCGATTATTTGGTGTGGTTTGTGGTTTTTGTGTTTTTTTTTCTTTAAACCAGCTATGTAATCAATAAAAAGGATTTTTTTTGTTGCCCTTTAGGTGTGTTCTGTGAGAGGTTCTCCCCTTCCCCCTCAGTCTTTGTAAACATGGTAAGATATTTCAGCAGAAAGGGAAAGATTTTTTTTTTTTCCTTAAGACATCAGGAAAGAATGAATGTGTTGAATTTGACAGAGTTGTATATTCAGTCATGATTAACTGAGAGATGGAAAATTAATCAATTTCATGAAATTGTGTAGCCGTTTAAGTGAAAGTTCCCTTAAGTGCCATGTCAGAAATCAGCAATATGCGGTACAAGAAATTGAATCACAAGACATAAGTAATGTTATTTTCATAAAGATTAATGTAAAGAAAAAATAAATTGTTTATTACTTTGCAGCTTGCTCTGGTTCTTTTTTTTTTTTTTTTTTCCCCCCCATAACAGATGGAAATAACTGCAGGTGCCAGCAGAACAAACCAGTAGTAAAGCTGGTGGTTTTGTCTGATAATGTGATTTGAGAGAGTCTCTGTAGAGGAACATATATGCAAATTTGGCTTTGAAGCATGAAGATGTGAACTATAGGCATGTTGCGTGCAGGTGATGCTGACTGGGTAAACTTGTGATCGATCTCCTTAGATTCTTGGGACAGGAGGGAAGGGGAGGGGAGATTTAAATTTGCATGAACGTTCACAGGGAACAGACTTCCTAAGAAACATGTATTTGTATGATATCTCCTGACACCAGAAGTTTCTTTAGTAGGCTTGGGCACTGATGTTCTGCTAAAGCCTTTGGTAGCCAAATGCATAATTTCAGCTGCTTCGAAAATTTAACCAAGTACTGAATTAATTTGGAAATCTAGCCTCAGTGTCTTGTCTTTCAGATACGATTTTTACATTTTGGAGTTACCTTGATTCTCTTCAAGAGGCTATCAAGGACCTCAGCTACTTCAGATATAAAACTTCACAGCTCAATGTTTGTGAGGGAGGAAAAATAAGAGTTGGGAGATGACTTTAATTGCATGTCCAAGCAGATCTTTAATAGTAGAGGTGAACAGCGCGCAGTGCTTGTCCTCTGGCTCTGCTACAGGATGGCAAGATGTTAAGAGCAGATATTGGCACATTTGGAAATCTGTTCAAAGGGGTTGCAAAACAGGAGAAAAAGCAACAATTGAGGCAGAGCATGACTGTGGCCTAAGGGCATCCTGTTGTGTATACTGAAAATTTAAGTCAAAGGAATAAACAAAATTCTGGGAAGAAAGTGCATAGGGAGGAATGTCCTTCACTTGGACAGTTGGCATATTTAGCCTGAGTAGGTTGTGTTGCCCTAGCAGCTGCTGGGGCCAGTTAAAGAACAGCTGAGGCTCCCATTTCCTCCTTGGGACTGAGCTTGAGACATGTGTTCTCAGTGGAATTGCAACAAGGATAAACACAGCTGATTTATATAGCTGATTTGTGTTGCTAAATACCTTATTCCTAAGAAATGCATTAACTTAGAAAGGATAAATGCAGCTCACCTACTCTGAACTGAGACCAGATACCTGCCGAGTCTCACTCTCTGTTCTGGGTGCCTCAGAGATGCAGAGAACACGCTGGTCTGCTGGTATTACAATATATCAGGTGTTCATTCTGTGAGATTTTCAGAAGTGCTAAACATAGCTTCCTTATCTGCAGCTCCTTGACCTCACTGGAAACAGAATCCATGTAGTGCTGAAGGTTTAAGAATTCCCACACATGAAGTACATGCACTCAGATAGTGCAAAGGAATGGCGTGCTCTGCCTTGGAAGTTCCCCCCCCTGGAAAAGAAGGTAAAAGGTTCAATCACAAGGAAGTTGGTAGAGTAGTATTTTCATCATGATGCTATACTGTAGAAGCCATACTTCTCTGGAGTTATACCCATCTACAATGCTAGCTTTCCAGAGGATTAGACTAGAAAGCAAAACTCAGGAATATATACTGAATGTGACCTTAAATAACTATTTGGTTCTTTAATAATAAGAAAACTATCCTCTACCCTATATTAGTCTGGGGTGTTGTAAAGAGAAGTTTAGTAAGTAAAATATTCAACGCTAGAAATACCTGGTAAGTTAAGATGACTTTGACCTTAGTTAAGATACTTGTAGCCTTGAGTGACTGCATCCTGCCTGTGGGTTTCAAGTAAGGTGTACCTTTTGTGTGTACAAGTGAGTTACATTTTTGCAGTGAGCTGCCTCTAAGACTTCAGGTTTGAGCTGATGGAACTGACTCTGTGATGTCTTCAGGCACTGTATTGGTGATTAAACTGTGAAACAAGCTATTTACCTGTTTTTTATAAATGTGGGTGGTATTTTTCTGGTACTTAAGCCTGGGACTCCTCCTTTGGGACATAAGATATGGGCTTCCTTCTTTGTCACTTCCTAAAGGAGACTGGTAAATTCATGGCTAGCAGATGCTGCAGCACTTGCTTATGCTGCCTGCTTCAAATGCTACTCAGCTTTGAGTTTTCCTTCTCGTTCTTGTCCTATATGCATGTAAAGGCTTTTGCCCTGATTGCCACAGGTGTTACAAAGAAGTCTGAGTTAGTGTTTTGAGGGTGAACAACTAAAGAACCATGTAACAGTAGTATCTTACTTATGCAGAACCTTTATTTTGGCTTACAAACCCTACGGACATGGCATCAGGGATGAGATTCAATCTACCCTTGCGTTTCTTGGAGACCTTGCGGGGCTGGCCAGCAGATACTAAGTTCAAATCGGGGTTATTCAGGGTCTAGGAGAGCTTGTCCAGCTTTGAAAAGCAGTTGTGGCCTCTCAGGGCAAGCCATGCTGTTTCAACCCCGTCCTTGGAGCTAGGAGCAAACAAAAGAGGTGGCTTTCCTTGTGTGCCCTTTTCCCTGGGACTTTTGTAGGAGGATTGCTGTGACTTTCATGTGACCTATCGCATTGTAGAACTAAAGGTGAGGAATGAAATATCTTTACTTTCCCTTCAAAGGGTTCTGAATTCTTCCATTGCCCTTTGAAACCTTTACTATTGCTCCCATTTCCTGCCCTCCACCCTGTGTGGTATCAGATGCAGCTGCTTTCCTTTTGGAATTGGGAGAGCTGGGTGGAACTCCTGGGCTGTGAACACCACTCCCAGGGCAGGCGAGCAGGGGGCACAGTTCAGTCCTCTTGACTTGGAAAAAGTCTGAAGCCAAGTTTCTTTTTAACTGTGATAATAAAAAGCACTGCCTTTAGGCACTTGCCTAGTATAAAATTATTTTAAAATTAATCTATCTTTGCAACTTACTGCAATGTAAACAGCCTGCCTTTTTATGTATGAATGCTCTGGGGAGACCTGAGAGCAGCCTTCCAGTACCTAAAAGGGGCCTACAAGAAAGGTGGGGAGGGACTTTTTACAAGGGCAGGGAGTGATAGGACAAGGGGCAATGGCTTGAAACTGGAAGAGGGAAGATTTAGATGAGATATCAGGAAGAAATTTCACCGTGAAGGTAGTGAGGCACTGGCACAGGTTGCCCAGAGAAGCTGTGGATGCCCCATCCCTGGAAGTGTTCAAGGCCAGGTTGGATGAGACTTTGAGCAACCTGCTCTGGTGGAAGGTGTCCCTGCCCGTGGCAAGGGGGTTGGAATGAGGTGGTCTTTAAGGTCCCTTCCAACGAAACCATCCTATGATTCTATAATAACTTGGCATAGCTTTGTGTTATCTTAACCGCATAGAGAATTGGAAGTGAAGGCAGCCTGGCATTTGTATTTGATTTTGAAGGTGTGAACAATGCCAGGTCGTTCCTCATTAACAAATGTTGGATATTAACTTGCCCAGAAGAAATTTAAGGAGACCAAACAGTATTTATTGCAATTACTGCCTGCCAAATAAAAAGGGAGAAAATCTAGTTTTACAGGTTTTGGGAATATCTTTAAGACAGGAAAGAGATGAAGGATGTTGTTGTTAGTAGCCAACATTTGGTGTAGGGCAACTTAGAAAACAGTATTGCAAATGTTTGTTACAGTTGACCATATTAACACATTTTGAGATCCACAATGAGGATTGGAAACCTGTGCCATTATTTCTATCACAGTGGTTTCTTGAAACAACAGGGAATTTCACTGGGTAATGTTGAGTTTCAGACCACACAATAAACAATATAGGCTTGTATAGGATATCGAACAAAGCTTATGCAAATGAATTGCCTCTCTAATGAATTCACCTCCTCAGCCTTATTTCCTTGGTATTGTTTTCATATACCCTGAATCTGCTAAAGCAGAAGAAATCGGGTCCTACCTCTGCGATATTCCCTTATCAGCCTGGGGCAGCTATGATGGGCTGGAAGGCTCTGTAACCACTAAGCTCGTGTCTACATCTCAAATCTGGGAATGCAGGGCTGTCACTTCTGTGGTGATGCCAAGTGCTAGGGTTATTTGTGCTGTAGGATGCCTACAGGCACCACATTCATATCAAAATAGTATTGTTGAAGCCACGTCAGGCAGCCATTATATTTGTCCATGTGTCCTTGATGAAACTTTATGTTCTCATTGCAGAGTAACTCAGCTTCACTGCTGATGGAATGGAGCACAACTGAATATACAAGTGAGGACAGTGTTTGTTTCTGAGATGCAAGGCCCTTTAATTTCTGCAATAAATAAGGAGTTTGTATTGTTGTATAAACTGGGACAATATGAGCTCTTTACTAAACTTTTGACCTGTTGTTACCCAGAAGGAGAAGCACGGACTGATACCTGGCAAGTGACCTGTGCCCGTTCGGTGGTGATGCCCAGGTGAATCACTTGTCTGGTCTGGCTGGAGGAGAAACCTCCCTGAGCCACACTTGTTTCCCGGGTGC
>NW_009602560.1:5411-6529 GCF_000690535.1 Cariama cristata | reverse complement strand
GGTTTCGCCCCAGAAGGGGACGCAGGGGGGAACCCTGCGGTCCGGACTCTGGAAGATCCCGAGTGGGCCCTTTCCTGCGCTCTCTTCGCTATTTTTACATCCGTAATGATTCTTTTTGCCTTGCAATCCGACGGATAGGACAAGATAAAACTGATAACAGAAAGTTTATTCCAGAATTGTTCAACAGACAACCCTTAAGCAAGGAAATAAAATAACTACTATAAGAACAAAGAAAGATCTCCAAAGAGGAGGGGTGAGGTGGGAGGGAGGGATTAGCTATAGTTCTTCTAATTCAGGACTATACAATTACAGTCTGGTTCTGCTCTCATGCCTCCAGTAGAACTAATTACATTATTCATAAGTACGAAGGTAACATAAAACTACTGGTCTTTCTAAATTACGATAACTAAAATAAGCTTGTTGTACAATGACAAGGAAACACAACGTCCTTTGTAACAAGTAAATACTAAAAAAGTACAATTTGATTCTTTTTTCCTCATATAAATACATAATATTGGGGATAAATAATACAAAAAAAGGAAAATATTTTAAACTGGCTATAACCAATAAATATATATGAATGTTCACCAGAACACACACCTATTGAAGGACGTCTCGACTGAGTTGGACGAAAGCCCTTCAAAGTTGTTTTTATACCCATTATATGTAAACTCTAAGTGCAACAAAGATGTCCAGACAAGAAAGCATTAGCAAATACTAGAGATCCATTCACTTCTGCTTCGATTGGAGGACATTCCGTTTGTTCAAATATACCCTGTTTTCACGTAAGGTCAAGAGAAGAGGAGGAAAGAAGCGTAGGACTTCTAAGTCTTAAGATTGCTTTTCTGTTAATGAACCCTAAGAAAAATACCCCCCCAAAAAAAAAAAACACCACTGGTGTTGTCGAATGGAGACTTCATGTCATCAGAGGCAAAGGTGGGAAAATATTCAGACCTGTCAACTCTTTCTTCCTCTCTTTGGACTGCTGTTATTGGTGGGGGGGCTTTTAGGCATTTCAAAAACTTTTTTCCCCGAACCTTTTGCAATTTTTAGACCTCTCTTATTCTAATTTTTTCCATTATTCTTATTTTTGAGAGGGGAGGCAGGGACCGGAGGGG
>NW_009602560.1:0-5395 GCF_000690535.1 Cariama cristata | reverse complement strand
CACGCGTTGGCAGGTATGTATATTTGCAGTTTACGCGGGGACTGGTGGGAAGTTACTCGGCGAAAAAGGATGCCCTTCCTCTGGAGGCTGGAAAGGAAAGCGCGAGGTTCCTCTTGAGAAGGAGGTGGAGAGGAGGGTAGTTTTCTTGCGAATCTCTTTTGATTGCATATGCATACACACGTGCATGTTTACGTAGACGCAGAAACACCGACTGTAAAGGCTTGGCTGGCTGACTATTCTCCTTTCCAGTGTCCGAGAATTATCAGTGATGACCTGTACTTGGTTTGGAAATGAAGGATGTTGCTGCTGAGACTCTGCTGGATTCCCACAAAACTACCCCAAACCCATTTCAGAAGCATTTGTGTTGAAACACAGGAGGTATATCTCTAGAGAGAGAGAGACGCTTTTCACAGTAAATACTGAAACGATTGGAAACTGTGCCTGATCAAACCCAGAAATAATAATCACAAGCACAACAACCTGGTAGAAATTGCCCTGCCAAAGAAAGAAAGAAAATAGCTCAACACAAATGTTCCTGAAGCCGACCCTGCCCTCTTCCCCTCTCCCGTGCCCCGTGGCGGGGGGCCCTCCCCTTCTCCTGTACCCCACCCTCTGCCACTTCGCCTGAGCCTGTCCCTTGTCCCTGCTCCCTATCACAGGTGGGTCAGCTTGGGCGCCTCTTGGATTCTGCCCTGAGAAGAAGCGTGGTGCGTGGAAAGGTCTGTGTAGGTGGGGTGGGTCTCGCATGGTCCGTGGTGCTGACTCGGGGGCATCTGCGGAGGCCCGTTGTAGTCCATGTTGGCAGCCTGGTGATGTGGCAGGTGATTGAGGCCATAAAGGGACGGGCCAGAGGTGGGCATAGAATCCACATAGTTTCCTCCAACATAGACGGGGCTTCCCTGCATACTGGGAGTCCCGTAGGCCACCCCGTTCCCTTGTAAGACGTGGGGGTCGTACTCAGGGGCCGTGTTGGCGTATTTCTGTTGGGAGGGGCAGCCTTTGATGGGGTTTTGGTAGTTAGTTGACATGGCATAGGCATTTTGGTGGGGTTTATTGAAGGAAGGTGGCGAGGGGGCATCATAGTTACTGCTCATGGTGTGCAAGGCGTTCATAAATCCGGCGGAGGATTGCATGGGCTGAGGAGGGCTGCTGGTGGGGGAAGGCCCTCCAGAGGAAGATCCCATGCCTTTTGACTTCTGATCTTTCTTATACTTCATCCTCCTGTTCTGGAACCAGATCTTGATCTGCCTCTCGCTGAGGTTCAACAGGTTGGCCATCTCCACACGGCGGGGGCGGCCCAGGTAGCGGTTGAAGTGGAATTCCTTCTCCAGCTCCACCAGCTGAGCGCTGGTGTAGGCTGTGCGGGCTCTCTTGGAGGCCGAGGAGCCTGGAGGGCTTTTCTCGCCGCTGCAGGTTTCTGCTGGCCGCGAAATGAAATAAAAGATAATTACTTACATGCAGAAATTGAATGCATCGTTTCTTAATAAATCCTGGAACAGGCACGAGGGTTTGACCCCCCCCTTTCCCTCACCCCTTTGCATTAGCCTGCACTCCATAATCATGTCATTTATTAAGAGTTCTGTTCTCCAAAGCTGCCCCTGGTTTATGAAAATTTGATCATGTCATGTAGAAAAGGATTCCAGGGCCATTTATTTAGGAGTCAATTATTTCCAACAGATAATTTTGAGAAAATAATATTTGGCAGGGGTGCAGTCACTGCAAAGCCAATTAATACTAACACGGGTCAGTGTTGGGAGGTATTTTGTTTGCCGAGGTATGAATGCACACACATGCACGCACATCCTGCGTGTGTCTTCTATTTTGGTAATGCAAATATTTGCCTGTAGATTGTTAAACACCATATCACGTTGGTACCTACCTTTTTGTGAGATAAACATGTATATAGCAGATAAATTATACTAACATAGAGCGAAGCGTGTGCCACAAAGTTTATATGAATATATTTTCCAAAACAGTGACATTTCTATACTGATTTTTTTTTTCTTGGTCATGTTAGAGATGTGTATATACATGCAAGAATATGCCATGCTCTATACATGCACACATGATGCTCAGAGCACCATGTTTACTGCTGTGTCTGGAGACAGGGAGGTGGGAAGAGAACAAACACTCTGCTTTAGCATCACTGGGTTGAGCAGTGGGTGTACATTTTCCTGTATCTGTATCTACACAGTCGGACATCAGCTGTGTACAACCACCTGGTTGTATTTCCCTGTGGGGCTCTGGATACATTTAAAATAAACCAAGTGTGTGCAGTTGGTGCTGCAGGATGGGCCAAGGCTCACTCAGCCTGGCCGGGGCATGCGGCTGGCAGCCTTGGGATCATGCCCAGCAACAGGACCCTTACTGGATCCTCGCTGGATCCTCTCCCTCTCTCCCCTCCCTCCAAACAAGCCCACTCCAACCGGTGGCTTTCGCTACCTCGCTGTTTAGGAAAGCGGACGGTTACAGAAGCAGAACGGTGTACCTGTGCTAGGGGAGCTGTTTTTCTGTTTGGAGTTTTGCCTCGATTCTTTCATCCAGGGGAAAATCTGCTTGGTGAGACTGGCGTTTGCACTGAGGTTGGCTTTGCTGGGAGCAGTTTTACTGCTCCCCGACTGGTTATTGCTGTTGCTACTGGTGCTGTTGGTGGCAGGGTTTGGGGGTGGCGAGACGGGGGGAGGCGGATGGTGTTCCTGGGGCAAACTTGGACGCATGCAGCTCCCGTTCAGGTCTTTACTTTTTGCGTGCGGGGTTGTGTTGCCAAGAGACTGGAGGGAGCAGGCGGACCTCTGGTAGTCGTTCTCCACGTGAGCGGCCGGCTGGAAGGACTGCTGGGGACCCTCGTAGCCGAACCCATTGGCACTCCCGTAGGAGTAACCCCCAAAGAGCGTGGAGCTGTCGTAGTACGTTGTCTTCTGCATCTCTGGGACTCCCCAAAATGATTTTTCCGGCTACCAGGGTCTTGACACCCCTATGGCAGAACATTGGCACCCCAAGGCCACGTGACAGGCCGTTTCCAGCTGTCTATTGGAAGCTGACCTGAAAGGTTAGGAGAAAACACACAATAATAGTACCCAGCCTATGAATCCATCTTGGGGCCTGAAAGGCCCATGACATGAATAGGGTCCCACAGAACAGGGCGAACAGATGCTTTGAGCAGATTTTGTCCTGTGTGCAGCCTAAGGAGGCTCAACAAATGTTACAGTGCGAAAGTGTCGAGCTGCTTTTGGGGGGTAGTTTTCCTGGTTGGTTGGTTGGTCGCACCTTTTTTCCCTTAGAGGGTAGCACCCAGAATGTATAACCACACACATGCTCTCTAAGTACACGTGGCTTCATCTGTACACCTCTATTTACTTCTGTATTTATCTATACGTATATATACACACCCCTGTGCATACACATAAACTACCATACAAATGTGTGTGCGCACATGCGTGTAGACGTGTGTGTCATGTGCACATATACACACCGACGTCCAGATAGCACACGCATTAATGTAAACACAAGAATACAGAACGGATAATTGCTAGCTACAAACATGAAAGGAATGGAAGTCTTGCTTTCTTACCCCTGACCTATTCAAATCAGCCATTCACACACATAAAACCCAGCAAGACGTTATACCCTCAGAAATTAGAAGTCTGCTAAATTCATTGTAGGGCCTCTGTCCGGTATATTTGGTTTTAAACTGAAAGCAGCAAATACTCAGTATATTTTGCCCAGGTAACGGTGTCCTGACACAGTTGGCTTAATTTGCTGTTTACACAGGGACTCACAATGTCTTTGGAATTCAGTGCAAATATTTTAAGCAGATTTAAGCAAGGGCATGAATTCAAGAATGTGCTTCCTTTGGCCTGTTTGCTAGTCTCTCCCTCTCTGGTAGCACAGGTTGTATTTAGAAAACGTACCCCTTCATTGCCTGCACTGCTGTGTACTCGTCGGTCCTGGATCTGGAACTACCATTGGCAAGAGGTGATTCCAAAACCGGTTTAATTGCTGTTGTTTTGGGTTTTTTTTCCTGGAAAGCAAACGCATCACCAGGCCATTTGCTCTTAACTTTCTACCCCTTTGCTTTTTCATCGTTCCTCTGTCCCCCAGTCCAAGCTCAAAAAGTCTAAAAACCCAGTCCAAAACCTCAAATTACAAAATGAAACCTTTCTTTTTTATTTCTCTCTCTGACCTTTTAATTTGTCTTGCTCCCTTTTTTTCTCTTTATTTTCTCAAAGCATAAACTTTCTCTTCCATAGAGACAGAGTAGAAAAACCCTTAGAAATATGAAAGCTATCTTGACCTGAAAATAATCTGATGTCTGAGGATCAGTCAAGCAGCACACGTATTTTAAAAAGGCAGAGACTTCTCTCTGCAGCTCAGAGTTTGCGAGGAGCCACTGTGCATTTTGTTTTGAAATTGATATCCATTGTATATTTAATTGTATCTCTTGTATATTTAATTTTATCTGGGCTCTTTCATTCTCTAGAATAAAATAAAATAAACTCTGTGGAGATAAAGTCTAATGCGATATTTCTAAGTACCGGGGTTTAACAGAAGCCACAGCTCGACAATAAATAACATCTTTTTTTTTCTCCCCCTTCCCTGACTGCTGCGTTCTTATGTCATGTCATATGAAACCTCCGTCTACTTCTAACGCAGCCTCAGACAACGTGTCCACGAAGGAACTGCTTTGCTTTTTTACACTGATTAAATCCTTTTTGCATTCCCAAATCCATATTGTATCTTCCACGGAGATGTATTATTGTCTACAGAGAGGATGATATCCTTGCTGGGAGTTATTCTCATTTGATTTCCCCGCCATGATAAATATGTCTTATTAAAAAGTAGGCTCCACTACCCGAGCCGAGAAGCTGTGAATTAATTAACAAACAGCAGCGCCTTTATTATGAATAGGTTTGCTGAAAATATCTACGAGGGCAGAGGTGGGAATTTCTCCAAGGCCTTCCTGTCTGGCATAGGTTTCTTAAAAAAAAAAAAAAAAAGCAAGCAAAACAAAACAAAACAAACCCAAACCAGAACGGAGGGCAGAGGCTCAGCTAAAGCAGCTAAAAATAACAGCGATAATTTTTTTTTTAAATGTCCATAAAATAAATTTACAATCCCCTTCGCCCAAAAGCTCGCTCGCTTGTGGCTTCCACAGAAGATTTGCTTTGTACCTCATCTCTCAGCGCCTCACAAATGCCGCTCATTTATCTTCGCCGAGGACGGCCGCAATCCTAATTATTTACTCCAAGGAATTGTTTAAAAAAAAAAAAAAAAGTCTCAGGCAGGATAATAAATATTCGATTATCTCCTGTTCCAATTAAACCCGGGCAGGATCCGAGCTGGCTGTTTCATCACGCTCCAAGTTTCACTTTGCGAGCGGTAACATTTAACCACA